>NC_069382.1:196061285-196251285 GCF_027475565.1 Acinonyx jubatus | reverse complement strand
ACTCATGCAGAGATGACCGTCCAGCCACACCAACAGCTGGGCTGAGAGTGGGTTTGCAGCGTGCCTCAGCCACCTCTCTCTCTCTCTCTCTCTCTCTCTCTCTCTCCCTCCTAGAGCAGGGTACCTGGACGAGGACCAGATGGAGGCCCTGTTGGAGCGCACCCAGACGGAAGTCTTTTCCATCAAACAGAAGCTGGACAATGACTTGAAGCAGGAGAAGAAGAAGCTGCACCAGAAATTAATCCTTAAGAGAAGGCGAGAGATACTGCAAAAGGTATGTAAGGACTCGCGCCCTTGACGCTTTGTGTGACCTTCCCGAGCCCTCGCGGGGCGCTGGGCACCCAGAGTGCGGCCGAGGATCTCCCAGAGCCACGTGCCGTGCCTGGCGGAGACTCACTAGAACGCAGTGTCCGGAAGGTCCTGCAGGTGCCGTCCAGCCTGGGCAGAGCAGAGAGTCCTGCTGTGTTGGTCCCGTCCACCGGGGCCGGGAGTGAGGGCAGGGGGAGTAAAGAGTGAGCGATGGGAACCCTCGCGCTCACTGAGGGCTTGCTCAGCCCTGTGCTAAGTTTGCTGCAGGAGATGTCTCACTGAGTCCCTACATTAACCCTGTGAGGTCAGTACTAGCGCTCGCTCCTTTTGTTTTTGTGTTAGTTTTATTTTTTTACATTTGTTTTAATGTTTATTTTTGAGAGAGAGAGAGAGACAGACAGAGTGCGAATGGGGGAGGAGCACAGAGAGAGGGCGACACAGAATCCGAAGCAGGCTCCAGGCTCCGAGCTGCCAGCACAGAGCCCGACGCGGGGCTCGAACCCATGAACTGAGAACCATGAACCTGAGCCAAAGTCGGACGCTCAACCCACTGGGCCACCCAGGCGCCCCTGGTTTTGCTTTTTTAATGAGAACACGGAAGGTGAGAGAGCCTAAGTGTGGCAGCTCGAGCTGACCGGGGGCTTGTGAAGGACTGACACTCATACCTCGCGGCTCCGGAGGCTGAAAGCCTGAGCTCAGGGTGGGGCTCGAACTCTCGAGGATCCTGGTGTGGGCTGCGGACAGCCGATTCTTCTCTGGGTCTGCCCACGGTGGGAGCCCTGTGGGGTCTCCTTTGTGAGGGCACGACTCCATCCACGAGGGCTCCACCCTCGTGATCCCGGCACCTCCCAAAGACCCCGCCTCCGAAGGCCGTCACATCAGGTGTTAGGTTTGAACGCACCAGTGCCCGAAGGGATGTGCACGTTCGGGTCATAACGCTCAGTGGTGTGGCCACGGCGAGATACCCAGTAAGTGGCAGACATGGGGCTGAACTGAGGCCCGTGTGACTTAGGGCCTACGCTTTATCCTCATCACTAACCTCCTCTGATCTTTGCCCACCTTGGGAGAGGCGAGACCCACAGGCAGATGTGAAAATGCCTCCCGACGGGCTCACCTCACCCGTACACTGAGTCCGGAAGCACCAATGTGCTCGATGCGCAGGAGGCCGGGATGGACGCTGGAGGTGGTGGGTGGGCGTTGTGTTCAAAGGGAGGCGAGAGTGCACTCTGCTGTGACCAGCTAGACAGGGTGAGGGCAGGGGGTGGAGGGGGCTCCCCGGGGAGGGCGCCTTGCACCAGGCCGATGGGGAGCCCTGAAGGGTTTTCAGACAGAGAGGGACATAATCGGATGTGGGATTTAGGAAGCCCACCTAGGAGCACCCTGTGGGGGAGAGACGGTGGAGCCTGGAGGGACGGACCCACGAGAGGCTTGGGCAGGTGGGAGCTGACCGGGGCCTACGCAGTGTCCCCGAGCACGGTGGGTGGGGACAGATTCAGAGCATTTCTGGGGCATACGGGGTGACACCTAGTATCGTCTGGTCCCGTTCTGGAGGGAGGGAAGGGGTTGCAGACCAACTTCGTAATTTGATCACTGGAAACCCTGCTTTTCATGATCAAGTTTTGGCCCCAACGTCAAGTGCTAATTTTCTCCTTGACCGCTCAACTCCACCCCATCCTTGACCGTTGCCTCATGCGTCTCCACTGGCTTGAGGATGAAATCAGTGGGGCCCAAGGCCACCTTTCTCTGATGGTCTGGCCTGATTTTGGGTTAGGATCTGGAAGGGTGGACGGGCTCCAGGGACTCCAGCAGGCCTCCGTGAATATCGTTTCTGGACCGTCCCGTGTCCTCACAGAACAGAACAGAGACTGTCTGCAGGTGCTGTGATAAGTCCCAGCAGGACGGACATCTTTCTGCTTGTCCGCTCGCCCTCCACCACAGGGCCCTCACCCCTCCCGCTCTCTCCCCAGGGATGTGCTTTTGCCACATTTTTTTTTTTTGGTTTTTAATTTCTTTTTAATGTTTTTATTTATTTTCGAGACAGAGAGAGACAGAGCATGAGTGGGGGAGGGGCAGAGAGAGAGAGGGAGACACAGAATCCGAAGCAGGCTCCAGGCTCCGAGCTGTCGGCACGGAGCCCGACGCGGGGCTTGAACCCATGGACCCTGAGATCGTGACCTGAGCCGAAGTCGGACGCTCACCGACTGAGCCACCCAGGCGCCCCAACATCTTTTTTTTAAGTTTATTTATTTTGAGAGAGACAGGGACAGTGCGAGTAGGAGAGGGGCAGAGAGAGAGAGATAGAGACAGAGAGACAGAGAGAATCCCAAGCAGGCTCCTGCCATCAGCACAGAGCATGACGTGGGGCTCAATCCCACGAACTGTGAGATGATGACCTGATCTGAAATCGAGAGTCAGACGCTTAACCGACCAAGCCACCCGGGCACCCCTTCTCTCCTCGCATCTTAACCCGACTGAAGTGTGACCTCTTCCCTCGGGTCCCACTCGGATCTCTTGCCTTGAAGGCCTCCCCTGACCTCCTCACGTAAGTTGTCTGTCCTGGGTCTCAGGGTGTTTTTTTTCCCGTTACCCCATCCGGAGCTGGGGTTCCCGTGTGCCTGGGACATGGTGAGGGTAATAGACACTCCCTGTCGTGAGCTCTGCAGTAGGCACTCCTCTGAGTCCTACACATGGTGAAGCAACTCACTGAATCCTCACAAATGCTGTGGGAGATACATCCTGCTCTTGCCCCCATTTCGCAGATGAGGATATTGGAGGCACAGAGAGGACTAGACGTTCTCTTTGGGTCACTCCTCTTGGCCATGGAGGTGCCAGGATGGGAACCCAGGTGGTCTGCCTCGTGGGCTTTACCTACTCAATAATAAGCCTTGGGGCTCATTCGATGAAGCGTCCGACTTCCGCTCAGGTCATCAGCTCACAGCTCATGGCTTCGAGCCCCGCGTCAGGCTCTGTGCGGACAGCTCGGCCTGGAGCCTGCTTTGGAGTCTGTGTCTCCCTCTCTCTCTGCCCGTCCCCCTGCTTGCTTTCTGTCTCTCAAAAAAAGAAACATTAAAAATTAAAATTAAAAAATGATAATACAAGCCTTGAACAAATGAAGCTCTCACTATATTTTGGGTTACTCTCTTTTTAAAAATTTTGTTTAATGTTTATTTATTTTTGAGAGAGAGAGAGGGAGACTGAGCAGGAGTGGGGGAAGGGCAGAGAGAGGGAGACACAGAATCCGAAGTGGGCTCCAGGCTCCGAGCTGTCAGCACAGAGCCCGATGTGAGGCTTGAACCCACGAACCCTGAGATCATGACCTGAGCCGAAGTCGGACGCTCAACCGACTGAGCCACGCGGGCGCCCCTAGTTTGGGTTCCTTTCTTGAGGCTAGTTTTCCAAGCGTGGTCGTCGGGAAAGGACCTGTCAGCGTCCTGTGCCTCCTGCAGCCGGTTTGCACGGGATCCCCCAGGGGGCTGTGCGCACGGACCCTGCCCTCACTTAGCTCTCCTGCCTGAAACCCCCGCAGCACAAGGACCAGCGGAAGGAGCTGCTGTCCGTCGGGGAGGCCCTGCGAGCCGCTGAGGACGCCGGCCAGTTCCTGGGCCGCTGGGGGAGCCTGCTGGCGGAGCACAGCGCCGCGCTGGAGGCGCTACAGGAGCGCCTGGACCAGGCCGCCCTGGAGGACCTCAGGGCCCTGACCCTGTCGCTGTCCGAGAAGGCCACCGAGGAGCTGCGGCGGCTGCAGAGCTCGGGGGTGGCCCAGGAGCTGCTCAAGCACGGCGTGCCCTGGCTCTTCCTGCAGCAGATCCTGGAAGAGCACGGCCGGGAGCTGGCCGCCCGGGCCCGGCAGCTCGAGGCCGAGGAGAGGGACAGGGACCAGGAGGGCGTCCAGAGCGTGAGGCAGAGACTGAAGGACGACGCCCCGGAGGCCTCCACGGAGGAGCAGGCGGAGCTGAGACGCTGGGAGCACCTGATCTTCGCGTGAGTGCCCTGCGAGCCCTCCCCCTCCTCCACCCCCCCGCAAGAGGGGTCCCGCCCGTGATCGTGGGGACAGCGGGCACTGCATAGACGGGAGCGGGGACGGCAGTTCCTTAGTCACAAGGACCGGCGGCCCAGGGGACGGGGTCACCCAGGGCCGCAGCCGGGGCCAGTGAGAGGCAGGCTTTGTAGCAAGAAGAGGGTGAGGTTCCCATGGAGGGAGGTGACTGGTGGCGAACAGGACCCTCCCCTCTCTGCTCCCAGGGACAAGGCCCTTCGTCGGCCGACCTTCTTACCAAGGGGACCAGGCACAGCTCCTGCCCATGCAGGACATATCACATGTCGTTGCTCATTCGAGGCCATTCTGAGCCCGCCCGGTTTCACCAGATGTCAGCGACGTGCGATGTTGGCCCCTACTCTGAGGCCTTCCACGTCTCACTGTCTCTTCACCCGGCCCCTCCCTTCAGTCACCGATTCGGGCTATTTGATTTCATTCTTAATTCGAGAACCGTGTAATGACATCCGCCTGTGAGTAGGACGTACTGGGCCACAGCTGGCCACCACTTCTCATATAATAACTGGAAAACAGCAGATAAATGGCACCCCTCCTGTTTTTAAAGACGCAGGGGTGCTGTGGAAGTGATGAGGACCAGCCCAAGTCGCCTGCCTCAGGGGCCAGAGCGCCACGGCCCTTTGCTTCCCGGCAGTGTTTGACAGCTGTCTGCACAGACGGAGATGTGGTGTGGCCCAAATGGGGCACCTTTTGTGGTGTCAGAGAGACCAGCAAAGCGTTTGGCAGTTGTTGGGGGCTGGCCCATCAGATCGGAAAGAGAAGGAGCTCCAAACAAGGCCAGCGTGGGGCTTTAGAGAGGAGTGAAGTGTGGACCGCGCAGACCAGAAAGCCTGGATTTAAATCCCACCAGCTGAGTGTAGGAAAGTCACCTAACCAACTTGAGCCTCATTTCTCTTGCCTTAAGCGACAATAGTAAATCACTTAGGGTGCTGTCCGTAGCACATGATACTATCGCATCGGCAAAAGGTGAAGAGAATATTTTATAAGAAGGAGTCAGCGGTAGATGTTTCTAGGCTTGATTCAGTGGCTCAGTGATTCTGTCAGGGACCCAGTTCTCACCGTCTTTCTGCTCCACTGCCCTCCGTGTGCCTCCTTGGTCTTTGGGCTCATCCCCTCATGGTTTCAGGATGGCTGCTGCAGCTCCAGGTGTCACGCTCATTATCCCTTTTGAACATCTCAGGCATCAATCCTTCCGATACCACCGGTCACAAGCCCATGCCTAACCCACTCACCGGCAAGGAGAATGACACAGCCATGATTGTCGTAGACCAGAGGCAGTAAACGTTTGTTTAATGAACTAATGAACTTTACTGCGTTCCAATAAAACTTCATTAACAAAAACAGGCAGGGGGCTGGACTTGGTCCACAGGCCGTAGTTTGCCAGTCCCTGCCTTAGACCAGTTGCAGAAGCCCCACCCTGGGGCTGTGAGGGTTATGTAGGGTAGCCCCTCCAAACAAAAGCTGAGCTGACAAGGGGCAAGGTAGTGGCCCCGGGTTAGGTCGTCAACCACATCTAACAAGATGCCACCTTCACGGCATCGATGAGGGAGTCCATGGGTTAATATATTTAAATCCTTTAACACAACCCTTGATCTGCAGGAAGCGGAAAATGAGTAGTAGCTTTACCTCTAATATTCCTGTGCTGGAAGAGCTCAGATTATCGGGAGAGCAGACACAGAGAGAGGCGATCATTGACAGACGATGCCCAGGCAGGTAACCATACGGGGCACCCTGCAGGATCCAGATCTTTGCCAGGCTCCGAGGGAGGTATGCTCTGTGCGCCCACCACCGGCCTGGCACTGGGAGCCAGAGACGAGCGGGCGTGGGCCCCCGGTGCCTTGCGGTGAGGGGGCACGAGCAGGGATGGGGCAGCTTGACAGAAGTCGTGGTCCTTATCTGGGGGTGAAACGGAGAGACCGGTGTGGCCGGTGTGAAGGAACAAAGTTAAAAATCAGCAGCGCGGGAGGAAAGAACAATTTCCACCCTCCACTGGGTCCATTTATTTCCAGTAATGAAGTAACCGTTTGCCTGTATGAACGTGATTGTGCCCATCTGGCAGGAACGGAGAGCCTCTTTTCCTCTTAACAAATGGACCTACCAATCCATATTCCTTAAAGTTGCCTTTCCTTTCAACAAACCAACCAGCTGGCCCAGAAATTTAAGCAAATAAGCAAACCCAAACAATCCATCCGAGCAAATAAACAAAACTCAACCCCATTTAGGATACTTTTCTTGGTATAGACGCTTCACCGTCTGAGCTGATTCTTAGGCACAACTTAATTCTGAATCCAGAGCTCTGACTGTTGGAAGTTGTTGCACGGACAGGAGGGTGGAGGGGGTGTTGTGGGTCGGGGGTGGCGGAGGCCGGAGGGGAACGAGTCCTTTTCAGCATATCGGGTCAGCCCGTCTGTGTCCCCCCTCTGCTGGGCCGGCAGGCTGCGCACTGGGCATCGGTGGTCCCTCCCACCTGCCCCCCTGTTGATGGGCATGGGACGGAGGGCATCTTCCTGCCAATGCCCGTCCTTCCTTGGCAGTTACCTCTCGTGGAATGGGATCTGTCCGGCTTCCACCATTTCGTGCCTCCTCCTACGCAGTGCTGGTGCCCGGGACTGACCTCACCACCAGGGAGAACGGGTCCCCGGGTGTCTACAAGGAGTACAACCTCTCAGTTCTTCCCCATCTCTGCTTTATGGTTCTCATGTATTTCCCAGTCTTTGTTAGCGTCTGTTTTCTTGGACACACAAGACGCCGTCTCCTCTCCAAGCCGGTAAAAAGCAGACCCTTACGCACCACTTCCTGGTCCCACGAATTGTTCTCGGTGATTCACTCTGTATTCCCCCAGAGTCCCTTCGCACGCTGCAACCCGCTTTGGACTCTTCGAGGCGTATAAATTAGACCTGACATCCCCATTACCAGATGGCCGTTGCCTTCAACATCATGTGGATCCATTTTGTGGAGAGTATGACCAAAGCTGCCTCTGGTTTAGTCATTCACCAGGAAAAGAGAATTCTCACCTTGCTGTCTGAAAACGCTTTATCATTTTTCTAAGGGTCGAGGAGGGTCGATGCACACGATACACATGTGTTTGTCTACTTTGCTTATTCAAGATTCCAAAAGGTTGCAGCCTTTATTACTGAGGCATTCTGAAAAAATGGCTTTGCACCGTCGTCTTAAAACACATTTTTAGAAACTTTCTGATTTCAAGCAGGATGGAGTTGCTGTAAACCTGGTTGGGTAAAGTAGGAATTAACAAGGATGTGCTTTTTTTTTTTTTTTTGCCAGGGAAAGCATGTCTTTGAGACTTCTTTCCTGAGCTCCTGCCTTCATTTTAAACTCCTTTAGGGCACAGATCCTCCCTGTCTCCTGTGTTTCCGTCTTATCTTTTTGCCTACACAGCAGAGCATTAAGGCCGGGCCACCCCGGGGCCGATGGGCTTGAGGATGGGCAAGAATCGTGACTCAGAGTCATTTCAAGATTACTTTCACTTTGGATCCCGCGTGCCCCGCAAACACAGTGGGGAAAAGGTTCTCCAGGGGGTAAGGTACCAAGGAGCAGCTGGCAGCTTCCTGGCAATCTTTTATTTTTATTATTATTTTTTAACGTTTATTCATTTTTGAGACAGAGAGACAGAGCGTGAGCTGGGGAAGGGCAGAGAGAGAGGGAGACACAGAACCCGAAGCAGGCTCCAGGCTCTGAGCTGTCAGCACACAGCCCAATGAGGGGCCTGAACTCACGAACTGTGAGATCATGACTTGAGCCGAAGTCGGACGCTTAACCGACTGAGCCACGTGGGCGCCCCTTCCTGGCATTCCTTTAAAAAAGTTGATGGACCCCATGAAGTGAGAAACCCAAGACAGGATGTCAAGACACGGGCCTGGGGCCTTCGCACTATTTCTGGCTGGAGGCCCACGTCAGCGGAAAGTCCTATTCTATTTCCAGAAGAGAACTTTCTAGCTGAGCTGCGGTCCCAGCCTCCCTCACTGAGCTTTGGGCGTGGTAGGGCCAGCCCCGGCCTCCCACGGTGGTCCTGCAGGTTTTTCTAAAGCAAGCACAGGGCATATTTTATGCAGCCCGTGTGGATTGCACATTACCGGAAGAAGCAAAGAAAGCCGCGGTTGTCAACAGAGAACGTTTGTCAGATGAACTAGTGAACAGACATGCATTGCCCGAAGCAGGAAGCAGAAGGGGACTCTCCCCCACTTGCTCGCTCCTGGCCCGGCAGGAACTTCTTCTGCACCGGGGTCCCCAGCAGACTTAGCCTCACATCTCCCCAGAGACGTGGGAAAGTGAGCTCGTGGTCTGTCTGCCCGGTGGAGTGGGCCATGGGCCTTGCCAGAAAGGAAGGGTGGGCACTTTCCTCGGCCTCCTCACCTGTAAACTGAGGATCAAGTTGCTGGAAGGACTGGCAGTGATGGAGGTAAATGGATCTTTCCTGCGGCTGCCACAGCAAAGTGTCTCAAACCGGGAGGGTATGCTTGGCTGCCTTGGAGGCTGGAAGTGTGAAGTCAAGGCGTCAGCAGGGCCAGACTCCCTCTGAGGACACGAGGACAGAGTCTGTTCCTGGTTTCTCTCAGCTTCTGGTGATGCCACTGCCCTTGGCATCTGTCAGCTTTGTTCTGTCACTCCAGTCTCTGCCTCTGTGGTCCCCAGGCTTCCCCTGCGTATGTCTCTCTTCTCTTATGAGGACATCGGTCATGTTGGATTAAGGGCCCATCCTACTCCACTATGACCTCGTCTTACCCTACTTTCGCGTCGGCAGAAACCCCGTTTCCAAATAAGATCACGTTCACAGGTAGTGGGGATTGGGACTTGAGTATCTTTTGGGGGGACACACAGGTCAGCCTTCAGCAGGAGATCAGTCAGCACGTTCCCAGCATGGAACGGGTTTTCTCTGAGTGATGGCTGTCGGTCATCACCTCTTAAGACCCAGGGCAAGGCCCCGGCCTTCCTTTCCCCTCGTCCTCCTGAGCTGAGCTGGCCACCGCTTCTCCAGGCTGCTGGGACCTACTGCATGCTGCTGAGTGGGCTCAGTGGACGACGCTGCGTTTTCATGTGTTCCTAAAGCGAGAGCAGGCTCTGTCCCCGGTCAGGAGGGGCCGGAAGGTCTGCTGTGGCCCCGCAGACACCCTCACAGCCTCGTCCCACTGTAGCTTAGCTCCGGGACAGGGGAGTGTCCAGCACGAGATATACTCGGTGCTTGAGAGATCGCCGCGGAAGGAATGCGCCAATGAAGGCACAATGAGCCTTTCCAGGTGTGGATTGAACGCGTGCATTTTGCTGTCTGGATCCCCCCACCCCCGCCAGCCCCCCGGCCCGCTTCCTCCGCATAAGAACATCTCTGTTCTGGCTTTTCCAGGAAGCTCTGTTCCTCGGCCTTCTCCCAGTCTGAAGAGGAGCTGCTCAGGATGAGGCAGGAGGTTCACGGCTGCTTCGCCCAGATGGACAGGAGCCTGGCCCTCCCCAAAATCCGGGCCCGCGTCCTGCTGCAGCAGTTTCAGACCGCCTGGCGAGAAGCAGAGTTCCAGAAGTTGGACCAGGCGCTGGCTGCCCCTGAGATGCAGGTGAGAGTGATGCCCGGCGGCTCCTTGGTGGCGGACGTGGGGCGTCTCTCAGCCCCCGACGCCCCCCACCGGGTTCATCCCACGTCGCTCTCCTCTGCAGCCGTGTCGGCATCCGGCTACTCGTAGCACCGCCAAGCTCGTCCTGACCTTACGGTGCCCGGCCCAGACCCACTCGCCCGGGCCCTGCACCGCAGCCGCTCAAGGCTCACACCTGCTCCCTCCTTCTGGGCGTGGCTCCGGACAGATGGGCACCACCTGGCCTGAGACGCGCTCCCCCAGCCACACATAGTGACCCGCTCGGGGTACAAAAGGCTGGCCCCTTCCATAAGTGGCATAAGGAGGATGCTTAGCTCAGGTGGGGTCAGGGAAGGAGAACCCCCCACGCTCGACCTTGTAGCGTGATGATGGGCAGCTGCCTTTTGGGGGCACCTGTTGTGTGCCTCGAAGATAGACTGCTCTTGGAGGCCATGTTTGCCCCAGAGCCCCCCCCCCCCCCCCCCCCCACGGAGCCATCAAGGCTACACCTTACCTGAGAGCCCCACCCTTTGCCCTTCCTGACCTGGTCCCTCACTGCCTACATGCTCCCGGCTCCTCTGTCAGGAAACCAAGGTCTCCCCATCCCCATCTCTGGCTCTGCCGCTGGGGAACCCAGCCCAAGACGAGACCTTTGAACTTGCTGTTTCTTCTGCCAGGAACACGCCTCCCCCAGAACCTCGAAGGTCCAGCCCTTTGTGATCCGTTTGCATCCCAGCTCAGACACCCACCCTGAGCACCCGTCCAGAAGAACCCCCTCCCCAGGCATTCCTCACGTGGCTATGGTCCGTGACTCCACATAATCGGCCACTGCCTGAGACGCCCTGGTTTCTCAGCCCTGCGCCCTGCCTGCGTCCCCACCGCAGACAAGCTCTCTAACCCCTTCACCACTCCGTCCCCACCACCTAGAAAGTGCCTGGCGCACAGTAGGCGTGCAGTTCATTTGACTGAGCCAGCCAATCACCAGGTGAACACAAGAGGTCAATCTTCTCTTGAGGCGATGCTGTGTTGAGATTCAAAACCTATTCAAAGCGCTTAAGCCGACACTGTCTCCTGCAAGTTCACGGCAATGCCAGGAGGCAGGTTTCCAAGCTCACTTTCCAGAAGAGAAAACCACCCAGCAAAGGAAAAGTGAGTTGACTGAGGCAGGCAGGAGGTGGGAGAACTGGGCTTGGGCTGGTTTTTCCTGACTTTAAACCCACTGCTTTTTCTTTACGGGAAGAAAAAAATGAAAACAACAAAAAAATCAGACATATCCTCACTGAGTAAAAAGCAGTACAACGCAGAAACAGCTTGGAAGGTTTCATATTCTTTCACATTAAAAAAAAAGGTTTTTTTCTTTCCTTTCTATTTCTTTTCTTAGAAGGGTACAGGATACATAAGATGATGGTAGTTAGAGAGTAAGGAACAAATGATCAAAGTGTTCCCCCCCCCCCCCCAAGTTTTGGAACAGCGACTAAACATATTTCCACGTAAGTGAAGCAAGGTGTGTTTCCCCTGCTTTTGGGCTGACCAAGGGCCAATGCTGGCAGGAATTAAGTTTTGGATTCTAAAGTTGCTCAAGGTGCTGGGTTTGGAGACAGAGGTGGCCCTGCGTCCTGCCTCCGAGGGGCAGAGGCCCCGCCCGTGAAGCGTGCTCCTCGATCCCCTGCGAGAAATGCACACACAGGCTGGTGGCTGCGGTTGGCTGAGCCCGACTCCCGTCACGAGGACGGTCCTGGGAAAGCAGAGGGGCCGGTGGTGGAGGACTCTGCTGGTGCCAGCGGCGAGAGCTGCTTTCTGTATCTTCACAAGCACAGGGACACCTCTTCTGTCGAGTCCCCTGCCCAGAGAGGCTGCCGGACCCGGGTCCCACGGCTGGGAGGAGGGGCATTGGGTTGGTTGTGCGGCCTGACCTCAACGCTTTGGCTGTGCCCTCCGGAGCCCCTTTTCTGCCTTTGGTGGACCAAAGGCCCACGCACTGAGCTTGTTCAGGAAAATGTCCATCTTCCCCCCCTCTGCCGGCCTCAGACACCTGGGCAGGTGCATATGCTGCGGGAGCTCCTCTCGGCTTTGGGAGACAAGGAGGGGGGGCGCTGTGCAAACCCACTGGCAGTCACTCCCCTGCCCGTGCTTTCTCCTGCCCGCTCTAGCAACAGTCCAAGGCAAGAAAGCCGCGCTCCAAGAGTAAAAGCAAGACAGACCTTCTGAGGAAGTGCATCGAAGATAAAATTCAGCTCTTTGAGGAGCAAGCCCCCGAAGACCTGGTTGAAAAGGTCAGTCCTCCTGCCTCCTCTGTTGCTCTCACCGCACACACGGGGCCGATGCCACCCAGTTCCCAGCACACACGGAGTCCCCGGGGGCCCTCGCTGCCCGTCTCTGTTCCGCCGTGGTCCCGCAGCTGGGACCCAGCCCTGCCCCTCAGGCCCTTCCGCCCATCCTGCCTGGAACTCTCCTCCCTCCCCGCCCGGTCTCTGGTTCCATCTCTGCTTCGTCCTTCGGGCCCCACGTCTCAGCTGCTGCCGCGGTGGCCGCCGTCGCTGTGCCTGGCTCTGCGCCCAGGCGTTCGCACGTGTTATACTTTACGTCCCTGCGTGTACCACGCACAAACATGCGGTGCCTTCCGCGTTCTTCCCTGCTCCTGGATGAACCCTGCCGCCTTCCCTTACCCGGAGAGATGAACCTTGTCTTTGGCCCTCCTGAGGCACCGCCTCTGTCCTCAGGTGTCCCCTCCCCTAAGAAGCCTGATCGGATCACCCGGTTCTTCCCCCTGCTTCCTCCTTTCTTATCCTGACACGTACCCCACTGCGCGTTCACTGCGCTGGGACCCTGAGGCGGCATGATGCAGTGGCTCGGGTGTGGTGTCGACAAACTCTAGGACTTCAGTGGCGACGGTCCGTCCTGGCCTCACTCTCGTGGTTGGGGGAGACGGACAGAAAGCACTTAAAACCACAGGCCCTGATCAGTGCCGTTAGGACGCAAAGGAGGTGATGCGACAGTGACCAGACGGGGCTGGGGGGAAGTGAGACCCACCAGAGGCGGCCGAGTCAGGTCAGGTCTCTCTGGGGAGGTGACGCTTAAGAGTTGACACTGTGCCTTCGCTGCCTGGGTGCCGCCGTGTCCCCAGCGCCCCTCGCAAAGGGTGGGTTCCTGCGAGGAGGGGTTCAGTGGGTGGGTCTATCAGACCATCTCTGAGCGGCCGTTTTCTTCCTACCTCCTGTCCGTGTCCTTGTCTAGGTGTATTTAGTGCAGGTGTATCTTTCAGATCGCAAAAGCATAACCTGGCCGGGAGCCGCAGAGCCCGCACAGGGTGAGAGGTCAGTGGCTCCTTCTAGGGGTGACCAGGCTGGGATGTCTCAAGGGACACAGGAGGCAGCACCCTGTTCCCACCCAGGTTCTCTGCGAACCCGAGAGGTAGGACGAAGACTGAGGCGGGTAGAGGCGAAAACGTCAGCGTCCCCGTTGCTAAAGGCTAGCACTGAAGATGGAAATTAGTGTGAGAGCCAGATGGGCTTGCTGAGCGGCTACCTGGTCACAGGCTTCCCTGGGGCTCTCCGGGTGGCCTTCCTGGAGGAGGTGAACACGAGGGCAGCTCTCAGGCAGAGCTAGCCCGCCGGGTGGGTTGTGGTTGTAGTTCACCAAGGAGCAGCAGAGGAGAGGGGTGCTGAGGGGCAGCCTGGGGGCCCAGTGGGGCATTTCCTCCAACACGGGCCAGTTCGCGACCCAAACACATCAGGCTCGAGGTGGATGTCGCTGCGGAAGGAAAACTTGAGGTTTGTTTTGGCAGGGAGAGTGGGTGGCCTGAACCACGGCCAAGGACATGGTGCAGGTTCAGGGGAGCCCAGAGGATTGGCAGCCCTGTGAAAAGGCTGCTTTGTGGGAGCACAGGGTGTCCCAAGGGTAGGACAGCCGGCCACGGTGGAGGGTCTCACGTGCCAAGCTGAGAAGGTGAGCGGAACCTCGCCGGTCCCGTCGACGGAGGAGAGGGACAGGCTGGATGACTACTGGGTGGCCGTGAGTGGTGACAGATGACATCCTGTCCCGCGGTTCCCTGAGCCAGACTCTGCAGCCCGCCCTGCCCTGAGCTCACCTCCATCGTTTCCGTGTGAGTCGCGCATTTGTCCTGAGATCCAGCCAGGCCCTTCGCGTGTGTGGAAGACGCAGCCCTCTGCCCCACTCTGGACGATCGCTGGCATTTCCAAGGGCAGTTTACATTTCATGTTTGTCCTGTGCACTGATTTAAGAACTTAACTCCCTTCTTGAGATACACTAACCCTCCAGTAAGAATAGTGCTCATTTATTTTGTTTGCCTTTGAATGCCTGCGTCTCTGGGTACCCTACTCAGGACTTTCTGTATACATATATGTTGCTTATACGTGACGGGCATAATTAAAAATAGATCTACCCTATGACCCAGCAATAGCACTGCTAGGAATCTACGCAAGGGACACAGGAGTGCTGATGCATAGGGGCACTTGTACCCCAATGTTTATAGCAGCACTCTCAACAATAGGCAAATTATGGAAAGAGCCTAAATGTCCATCAGCTGACGAATGGATAAAGAAATTGTGGTTTGTATACACAATGGAATACTACGTGGCAATGAGAAAGAATGCAATCTGGCCTTTTGTAGCAACGTGGATGAACTGGAGAGTGTGATGCTAAGTGAAATAAGTCAGGCAGAGAAAGACAGAGACCATATGTTTTCACTCTTATGTGGATCCTGAGAAACCTAACAGAAGACCATGGGGGAGGGGAAGGGGAAAGAGTTAGAGAGGGAGAGAGCCAAACCATAAGAGGCTCTTAAACAACTGAGAATAAACTGAGGGTTGATGGGGGGTGGGGGGGAGGGGAAAGTGGGTGACAGGCATTGAGGAGGGCACCTGTTGGTGAGCACTGGGTGTTGTATGGAAACCAATTTGAGGATAAATTTCATATTAAAAAATAAAATAAAATAATTAAAAATACATATAATACAAATCAGGCACACGCTTTATGGATAGGTAAGAGCTAAGCCATCTGAGAGCTAGGTGCTCGTGCATTTGGGCACCCCACGTCCCGTAGAAGAAGCCCCACGAGTGTCCAGGGACGGGGGACGGGAGGGGGGTGGGGCTCCAGCTTCTGAACCTCCGGCCCCTCGCCCTGGTGCTGCCTCTGCGTCGAAGGCCCTGGTCAGGATTGACGGGGAATATTCTCACCGGATGTGGTTACCTCCCGCGGTTGTTCAGTGTGGGACAGACACGCCTCGGCTCCCGCATCTGTCACATGAGGATTGGGACAATCAGAACCTAGTAGCAACGGGGTCATTGGGAGGAGCAAACGGACAGAAAGGTACTTCCTAGCTCTGAGGGGGCTACAGTGCTGGCTTTGCCCGATGATGCAGCAGCCCCGTGTGTGTGCGCCAGAACCCAGAGAAAGGCAGGAGGCCTTTGTCAGCTGTAACCTTTTAATGACAGGCCATCCTCACAACCGGCCACCTCACTGTGGCAAGTGCCGATAGAATGCGCGCTCTCAAGCCAACGGCTTTGACGTTCCTCCCGACATCGATCGGCCACGCGTCTTTTAGCACCGGAGCCAGAATTGTTCAGATTTTCCATCTGCAGGGTAATTTCGGATGGAGATGACAGCCCTCGGTCTGAGTGCCAGCAGCTGAGAGCGGTCTGATCGTGTTCCAGGACTGGGAAACCCCTCACAGCTCGTGCGGCTGGAAAGAGGGACTGGGTCAGAGACCCGTCACAAAGCCTCAGTCTGGCCGGCAGTGTGGGGTTCCCAAAGGGACCCTGGCTTCACTCGTTGGGGCTGCCAAGCACACTGGAGGCACCTGCTGGGTGCCCCCTTTCTTTGCTAGAATCCGAGACAGCGATCCCTGTAACCCTCAATCCCAGGTGGCTATGTGCCTCGTCTGGACGCTTCCACCTGAAGGGATTTGCCCAACGTCAGTGCATACTAGAGCTGGGGGTCGGATGAGGCACATCTGCCGTGTTGTGACCCAGCTGCGACAGCGAGGAGGTTCAGCCTCCCAAAGTGGCTCTCCCGTGCCCTGCCCGCATCCCCCTTGCCTTTCCTCCACTTCTTTCCCTGCCTTTTTCGTCTTTCTCCTATCCTTCTGTCTCCTTCCACTTCCTCCTTCGGAGATCGTCTTGTGGACTGCCTTCTCCGGGCCCGGCTGGTCTTGGTTTCTGCTCTTAAGATGTTCACAGCCTCAGGCGTGCGGCCACTTTGCGCACCAGCCATTTGGAGGTTCGCCTCCTGCTTTGAGATAGAAAACCCACCCCGCTGACCCGGGCTCCGCCGTGGGTGAGTGGCTGTTTGACTGGTTCACAGAGAGTAGTGTGAATGATGCAGGGAGACAGACAGACAGACGAGGATGGGCTTCCTGCCTGACCACTTTTCCTCTACAGCTGAGGAGCTAATGGATTGAGGAGTCTGCTCTGGTCACCGGCAGCTGCGGGAGGGGCTGGAGTGTGCCTGTGATCAGAAATGGGACTCAGGCAGCGACACCTGGGCCTTCTGATGGGGGTGGGGGGGGGGGTCACTGTAAGCTCACAGGTGCATCATTTTAAACCTGAAAGACTCTGGAGGGCATATACATTTTAGAATAAGTTAACCCAGTTCCTAAATAACTTTCTGTTGTGATGGCATGAAACTTACAGGTGAATTTGAGAATTGGCATTCCATCCCCCAGAAGGCAGAATGTTTCTTTTTTTATTTGGATCTTCTCTTAGGGTCTTGAAGAAGATTTGCAATTGTTTCTGTAAGTAGGGTGACCCTATATCTCAGTCTCTTGGGACGGTCCCAATGACCTTCCCGTTAGCTCCTTTTCACTCTCAACTTCGTGACAAACCATATGGTCACCTTAGATGAAAGGTATTTCTTTGTGCGATTTCTAGATACAATATAGGTTTGCTCGCAGTTGTGAATGGTAACCTGCCTTCTTCTTTTTTAACCTTTTATTTATTTTTATTTTTATTTTTTTGAGAGAGAGAGAGTATGTACGCATGCAAGCAGGGAAGGGGAGGAGGGAAAGGGAGGGAGAGAATCTTAAGCAGCCTCCACGCTCAACGCGGAGCCTGATGCGGGGCTTGATCCCACGACCCTGGAATCATGACCTGAGCTGAAATCAAGAGTCAGACAGACGCTCAACCGTCTGAGCCACCCAGGCCCCCCATGGTGACCTATTTTCAATTGTATTTTTGACATATTCAGTACTGGTGCAAAGAAACGTTACCAGTTTTTATTTATAAGTCTTTCCAGACTGTCTCTGTTCTATCTCTGGAGCCGGACATCGGGGTCCAAGTCCTAGCTTTGCCACTTGCCAGCTGTGTGACCTTGAACAAGTTTCTTAACTGTTCTGTGCCCTATTATACTCATCCTTCAAGGTGGATACTAGAAGCACCTGTCTTTTAGGATTCTTCTTGTGAGACTTCACCTGCTGCTTCTGTTGATTTTCTGCATAGTCAGTCACCATGTCGACAAACAATTGCAATTTCGTTGCTTCCCTTCCCAGCCTGTGCCTCATCGCTCTTTGTTATCAGTGTTTCCATGTCCTTGTCTGCCGGTTCCATCATCTCTCTTGTTTCCCCTGATGGATTTCCCCCCTGAGTTGTGGATCCCATTTTCCTGCGTCTTGGTGTGCATGGTAATTTTTGATTAGATGTTAGGCACGGTAGGTTTTACATGCTGGGTACCAGACTTTGTGGCATTTTCTTTAATAGTGTTGGCGTTTGGACATGTAGTTACATTGTTTAGGATTCGTTTTATCCCTTCAAGACATGCTTTTAAGTTTTGTTAGGTTGGAATTAAGAGCTGCCTTTAGTCAAGAGCTAATTTATCACTATTACTGAGGTACTACCCATCTCCCTGATGCCTGTGTGCTTTTCTCACTCAGGCTAATAGGAACACTGACTCTTCCCAGCTCTCTGTGGGCTCCAGAAATCGCTATGCCTCTTATTTCTGGTGGTTCTTTTCCTGATCTGGTACAGTTTGTTTGTTTTTTATCCCAAGCATGCCCAACGCTTAGCAAAAGCCTTGAGAACACCCCTGGAGGTCTCTGGAGTATTCTCTCTCTCTCTCTGTCTCTCTCTGCAGCTCCTCCTCTTTGGGACTCTGCCCTACAAATTCTAGACACAGTGACCTCCCAAACTCTGGTTTTCTTTTCTTAACCCGGTGCACCTGCTGGGCTTTCCCCAGGTCCCCATCCGATGGTGCACCCTAGGAACTGCATCCAAGCAGTAAGCTGGGGCAGCTGTGGGGCCACCTTGTCTATTTCCTTCCTCTCTGGTACCCCAGTTCTGCCCAGTATCTGAAAACTATGGCATCGTATATGGGATCTGGTTTTCTGGTGGTGGGAAAGTAAATCTGTTTTTGGTTCTTCCATCCTGGCCAGAAGTAGAAAATTTTGACCTATCCCTTCGTCATAGGTTTTGAATTTTACCCTATTTTTAAAAAGTTTTTTTCTGGGGCACCAGGGTGGCTCAGTCAGTTAAGCGTCCGACTTCAACTCAGGTCATGATCTCATGGTTCGCGAGTTTGAGCCCCGCGTCAGGCTCTGTGCTGACAGCTCAGAGCCTAGAGCCTGCTTGGGATTTTCTGTCTCCTCTCTCTCCCTCCCCCGCTCATACTCTGTCTGTATCTCTCTCTCTAAAAATAAATAAACATTAAAAAATCAAAAAAAAGTTTTGTTACTGATTTTCATTTTTTTTTTAATATTCTAGTTAAAGAATAAAGTATGTATGATAATGATGCTTTGGAATTTATCGTGGTTCCACTGCGGCTTTATAAAAGTCCTATTTTGAAAGATATTTCATTTGTCTTCGGAAAGGCTGGGTGTTTTCTGTTAGGTATGGAGAAGGAAGCCCTAAGAGGTAGGCAAAAGCCAGGACCTGGGAAGTCTGGAGGCTACACTAAGAAACCGAGCCTTTGAGGCAAAATTTAGTCACTTTGTAGAGAATATTTGGGGGGACATACTCACTTTTAATTCTGTATCGAGCCCCTCCTTTCCTGCCTGGTCTCTGCTCTCTTTGACTCTAGGGGATGTGGGCCTTGTCTTCGTCTGACCTGCTCTTTCCCTTGTGTTCATAGGGCTGAGCTAGAAGCTAAGCCTCCAGTCCCCGCTCCCATTAAGAAATTTCTCGATTTCTGTGAACTAAAAGGCCCCACGGCCAGACCCTCTGCAAGGCTAAGGGTCCACTGTGGGCTTGGTGGCTAGAGTCACCCTACAAGGGTCAGCTATGTCAGTCCCACTACCCTCTCCTGGAGGACAACCAAGGAGGGCTTCTCAGAGGTGGGTGCCTGATTGAGGAAGGGACATGCGAGATTCTTCCCTGACTTCCAGGAGACTCTGACCAGCTTGGTGCCATTGGTTGGATCTGTAGGACTGGAGGGCTGCCCCTCAAAATGTTGCCTGGCCAAGATTTTACCTGCTGAATGCCTTGGCCAGGACAGAGAATGTGTCTGTGCCTCCTGTCCCCATGCCTGGGCCAATCCACAGAGCAAGGTAAACTCATAGCACAAATTATGGGACTCATTTTTACTTTCCAGCTAGTAGAAATAGGTCAGTCTGTTTGTCTACATCTCTCTCTCTGTCTCTGTCTCTCTCTCTCTCCATATCTCTTTCTCTGTCCCACCTGCCTCTGCTTTTTACCCAACACTGAAGCTTGAAGACTTTCCCTATCAGTACATGAGAGTTCCCTCGTGGTGTTTTACAGCAGCTTAACATATCGTGGTGCATGTGACGCTTAAATGATGTAGCTGACGCTCAGCTCATAAGACATTTAGATTCTTTTCAACCGCTTGATATTTCAAACCATCTTGAACTCTGTTCGTATATCGTCTCACTCTGGTGAGACAATAATACTGGTAAGGGCAATAATTACTATTTCCATCTCATGGATGAGAATACTGAGACTCGGAAAGGTGGAGAGGCTTGTCCAAGGTCACGTCGCCGGCAGGTGCCCAAAGCACAGGACTCTTTTTTTTTCTTTTTAACCTTTATTCATTTTTGAGGGGGGGAAGGGGAAGAAAGAGGGGGACAGAGGATCTGAAGCAGGCTCCATGCTGACAGCACAGAGCCCGATGCGGGGCTGGAACTCACAAACCATGAGATCATGACCCGAGTCGAAGACGGACCTCAACCCACTGAGCCACCCAGGCGCCCCAAACCACAGGTCTCTCTGCCCATCCCTGTGTCGCTTTGGCAGATCCAGAAATGAGGGGGATGTTTCAGCTGATCTTCGATGTGTCTGCTGCTGTTCTGCAACACAGTTCATATAAATTTCTCATAAATCTCCTTTGCAGACACTTAGATGTGAAGGAAAATGACGTGACCGTGCCTCCTGCTCACCCATTATTTGTGGTCTTATTTGAAGGATGCTGTCCTCCACCTGAGTGATACCCATTCACCCAATCGTTGTGTGTCCACTGTTTCCGGGTTTCGTGACACGCACGTGTGCATAGTCCATTAGCAGCCCCTTCATTCAGGAGTGGGACTCACGCGCTGTGATCGCCCGTGCAGCCTGCTGTGTTTCTGCACCCGCCGCGCCAGTCATGCAGAGCTGGCCGGGACTTCTGTCAGGCACGCGTCTCCACACCCTGTCATCTCAGAAGTGACTAGAGCTCAAGCATGAAACTAATGTGCTCATTTTCCGATGACCTGACAAGGGAGAACGGTGACGGCACAGGTTCTTACGAAGCTTAGAAGAGAAGGTGCGTTGCCCGGGGAGGCGTTTTAGGAAGGGGAGAGAACATCCGCCCATCCAGCAAAGACTGGGAAATCTTGTACGTGGTTCCCTTTGCGTCTACTCAACCCCCGTCTTGTCCTTTGAGGCAGGCTCTGTCGAAGTCCTGTCCTGAAGCACGATTCTAAGGGAAGTTGCTTAGAATCTTCTTAGAATCCCACCATCCCCAGACAAAATCCAGATTCCTGAATGTGGCATTCAGGCCTCACAGGCTTCATTTTACCTTTCTAATCTGTTCCACTTCTGCCTTTCACTCACCAGTAGGTTACTAGCGTTATCTTTGGATGGCTTGAATGTAGTAACTTGTTTCTACATTGTCCATTTAAAAATTTTTACTTTGGGGGCACCTGGGTGGCTCAGTCGGTTGAGTGTCTGAATTCAGCTCAGGTCATGATCTCATGGTTCATGGGTTCAAGCCCCGCGTCAGGCTGTGTGCTGACAGCTCAGAGCCTGGAGCCTGCTTTGGACTCTGTGTGTGTGTCTCTCTCTACCCCTCCCCTGCTTGTGCTCTGTCTCTCTCTCTCAAAAATAAATAAATATTTTTTAAAAAGCTAAAGCTTTACTTTTCGTTTTTATAAAATGTAGGCATGCATTCTTTTAGAATCAAATAATTCTACAAGGTTTGTGCTGAACAAGGAGCCAACTCCCAGGAGCCACACACACATACATTTTCAAGTCCCAGAGGTAATGACCTCTAATTTTTTAGTTTGATCTTTTGGAATTTACCTCCGTATTTCCAAATAACATGCTTATCTTGCTATTTCTTGATTTCTCTACTTTGGGTATTATCTATTTTCTTTCTTTTTTTTTAATGTTTGTTTATTTTTAAGACAGAGGCAGAGCATGAGCAGGGGAGGGGCAGAGAGAGGAGACACAGAATGCAAAGCAGGCTCCAGGCTCCAGACTCCAAGTTGTCAGCACAGAGCCTGATGTGGGGCTCGAACTCATGAACCATGAGATCATGACCCGAGCAAAGTCAGAGCCACCCAGGCACCCCTGATGGAGGTGGGGGGGGTTGGTTATTTTATTTTGCATTTAAAGACATCACAGCCCCTAGAAAAAAACTACTTTTTTGAAATGCACTGAGTCAGAGACACGCATAAGGAGGCAGTTTAAACTTCCCATTTAAAATGAGAGTACCTAGCAGCATATTATTTTTAAAATGAATTTTTATTACTTTAGGTAGCCTGAATATTTAATGAAACCTGTCACAGAAATGCAAACCCGTATCCTTTCCCAGAGACTTTTTTAGACCAGGATGGAATCCCTCCCTGCAGGCACATGCTTATGGTGCTGGAATTAACAAAGTAAACTTTCCAAAGAAGAGAAAAGGATTTTGGAGAATCTTTCTTGTCTTAATTCCGCTGTCCACGTGGTTCGTGCAGCACACATGAAAAGCTTTACGCTGCCCCCACGTTTTAGGTTTGAATTTGCGTACAGAAAACTCAAGATCCCCTCATGGCCGCCTCACCCTGCCCTGCCCTTCTGCAGGAGACGCGGCTTTCAGGACATTTGGGCCACCACGCGTCCAAGGATGGGGCCGAAGGAGGCCGTTCGGAGGTCACGGTGACAGGAAATCTGAGCTCATGGCAGGTGTGGGAGAAGGGCACCGCTCCTCCCTTTCTGGGTCGCCTGCCCGTCACTCGTGTTTTTCCTCTCGAGGAACTCTCCGTAGGTTTGCCATAGCCCTTCCCACTTCCTCGGGGTGTGTAAATATGTCACCGTTTAATCAGACTGTGGCCTTTAAATATGTGCAGCCTCATCCCCAAAGGCAAGGGAATTAAAAGCAAAAATGAACTATTGGGACCTCATGAAGATAAAAAGCTTCTGCACAGCAAAGGGAACAACCCACAAAACTAAAAGGCAACCAACGGAATGGGAAAAGATAGTTGCAAATGACATATCGGACAAAGGGCTAGTATCCGAAATCTATAAAGAGCTCACCAAACTCCACACCCAAAAAACAAATAACCCAGTGAAGAAATGGGCAGAAAACATGAATAGACACTTCTCTAAAGAAGACATCCAGATGGCCAACAGGCACATGAAAAGATGCTCAACGTCACTCCTCATCAGGGAAATACAAATCAAAACCACACTGAGATACCACCTCACACCAGTCAGAGTGGCCAAAATGAACCAATCAGGAGACGATAGATGCTGGAGAGGCCGTGGAGAAACGGGAACCCTCTTGCACTGTTGGTGCGAATGCAAACTGGTGCAGCCGCTCTGGAAAACAGTGTGGAGGTTCCTCAAAAAATTAAAAATAGACCTACCCTATGACCCAGCAATAGCACTGCTAGGAATTTACCCAAGGGATACAGGAGTGCTGATGCATAGGGGCACTTGTACCCCAATGTTTATAGCAGCACTCTCAACAATAGCCAAATGATGGAAAGAGCCTAAATGTCCATCAACTGATGAATGGGTAAAGAAATTGTGGTTTATATACACAATGGAATACTACGTGGCAATGAGAAAGAATGAAATATGGCCTTTTGTAGCAACGTGGATGGAACTGGAGAGTGTGATGCTAAGTGAAATAAGCCATACAGAGAAAGACAGATACCATATGGTTTCACTCTTATGTGGATCCTGAGAAACTTAACAGAAACCCATGGGGGAGGGGAAGGAAAAAAAGAAGAAAAAGAGGTTAGAGTGGGAGAGAGCCAAAGCATAAGAGACTCTTAAAAGCTGAGAACAAACTGAGGGTTGATGGGGGGTGGAAGGGAGGGGAGGGTAGGTGATGGGCATTGAAGAGGGCATCTTTTGGGATGAGCACTGGGTGTTGTATGGAAACTAATTTGACAATAAATTTCATATAATAAAAAAATAAAAAATAAAAAATAAATATGTGCAGCCTATCATATGGCAATTATACCTCCGTAAAGCTTTAAAAAAAAAAACCCATGCGTGGGGAGGTATTATTCCCATTTTACAGATGAGGAAATAGAGTCATACGCAGCTGAATGAATTTGCCCAAGGTCACGAGCTAGTGAGTGACAGTAAGTGACAGAGCTGGAAACTACTCGGGCCTCTGGCTCTGGAGCCCTTGGCCCCCCTTCACCCCTGTGCCTACTTTGGTCCTCAGTTGGGAGCTCTTTCAGGGTCAGATTCTTGTCTCACTCATCTTTACCTCTTCTCTACCCCCGCCCCCTCTCCTAAGTGCATCACACATTCCTTTATATGATACCTACTTGGTGCTCAGTAATTAGTTTTTGGATTGATGAATGAAAGCATAAATGGGATGTTCTGTCTGCAGACTTGCAGTAAGAAAGTAGCTGTGGGAGAAAGGCATTTGCAGGAAGACTGCGAAGATCCTTGAAGCACGTTAGAGACCCTGCGTCCCCATGAAGAAGCCATCAGACACGGCTCTTGGGTCCCACTCTCCCGAGGCTTTGCCCAGTCTTGGAGGGACGTGGGGGCACCGCATGAACTGTGTGCACGCCTCAGGCTGGGTGTGACTGCCAGCCAACCCAGGAGGCCCAGGTGTGATCCGAAGTCACCATGGGAACCCATCAGTGGGCAGGTGACTGTCACCTGGTTGTCCACATTAGGGCAAGGTGGGGGTCTAGTAGCACCCTCTTGAGAACGAGGCTTCTTGCTCCCGTTTGAGCAGGGAAATGAACGTCTGTCTTCCAGACCAGCTCTGTCCGTCTGCCATACTTCTGTGCCTTCTTGCCTCTGGCCCCCCGATGTTTGTGGGCGTTGCCGTGAACCAGATATGCAGGTGCCTATACTGTGTATCTTTGCAGACCCTGCCTTCCGTTGGTGGCTCCTCTCCGTTCTCTGAGGCTGGTCAGAGTCCCTGCCTCTCCCAGAAGCGTTTGTAGGGCCCCCCCCCCCCAGACAGAAGTTTCTTCCCCAGCCAGCAAGCTGTCTGTTTGTTCCTTTGGGGGACTTCTTCCCTCTTCACCCCCATCAGACTTCTTCCCGAAGGTCAGGTTGTAGAGGTGAAATCTGCGCTTTTCAAACTGGGCCTTGTCTGCTTCCGAGGGACACATGGATGGACATGGTAGGGCTGTGCAGCCACGGGAGATCCGGGGTCGGCATCCTCCGCCGGCCCCCACATCACATAAGTATTCTTCCCTGTGTCAGCCACCCGAGGCCTCTCCGAACATAAACAGATGAATATTAAAAATAGGTTACATGAAGGGGCGCCCGGGTGGCTCAATCGGTTAAGCAACCGACTTCAGCTCGGGTCATGATCTCGCCGTCCGTGGGTTCGAGCCCCGCGTCGGGCTCTGTGCTGACAGCTCGAAGCCTGGAGCCTGCTTCGGATTCTGGGTCTCCCTCTCTCTCTGCCCCTCCCCCACTTGCGCTCTGTCTCTTTCTCTCAAAAATAAAATAAGCATGAAAAATTTTTAAAAAATCGGTGACATGGCAGAAAACAATTCCACAAAGTTTTTCAATATTTCTCATTGTGGTAAAATATAGATGGTGTGAGACTTACCGTCTTAACCGCTTCTGCTCATCCAGGCCAGTGCCATGAAGTACGTGCACCCTGTTGTGCAAAGCGTCCCCGCCACCCGTCTTCCCAAACTGAACCTCTGTCCCCACGAAACACCAACTCCCCGTGTCTGCTACCCCCAGCCCCTGGCACACATCATCTGCTTTCTGTGTCTATGGACTTGACTGCTCTAGGAATCCTACAGTGTCTGTCCTTTTGTAACTGGCCTATTTCACGGAGCACGCCGTCCTCCAAATTGTAGCCTGTGTCAGAATTTCCTTTCCTTTTAACGCTGTGTGATACCCCGTCCGTATGGGTTACTTTTACCTTTGGTTTTGCAAATGAAATTCCACACGCGCTTTTTTTTTTTAAGTAACTTTTTAAGGTTTATGTATTTATTTTGAGAGAGAGTGTGTGTGTGGGCAAGTGGGAGAGGAGCAGAGACAGAGGGGGAGAGAGAGGTTCCCAAGCAGGCTCTGTGCTGTCTGCGCAGGGCCCGACGCGGGGCTCAAACTTATTTATTTATTTATTTTTTTAATTTGTTTCTTAACGTTTTATTTATTTTTGAGACAGGGAGAGACAGAGCATGAACGGGGGAGGGTCAGAGAGAGAGGGAGACACAGAATCTGAAACAGGCTCCAGGCTCTGAGCTGTCAGCACAGAGCCCAATGCGGGGCTCAAACTCACAGACAGCGAGATCATGACCTGAGCCGAAGTCATCCGCTTAACCGACTGAGCCACCCAGGCACCCCTGGGGCTCAAACTTATTAACCGTGAGATCATGACCTGCGCCAAAACCAAGAGTCGGACGCTTAACCGACTGAGCCACCCCAGGCGCCCCGAAATTCCACACGCGTTTAAGGATTAAAGGCAAGACTTCACCAAGACACGTGTTCAAGCAGGCCGCTTTTTGGCTTGTGGCGTTCCTGTGAGGGGAGGGGGTGCACATTAAAGGGAGCTGCCATCAGGGGCTCGGGGGGCCACGTGTGAGAAGCATCAGGCCCCCTTGTTCATGTGGCATCTTTTCTGGAGAAAGTAGGAGAGACAGTGGGGACATAGAGAAGACGTACTGATGTCAGAATGAACTGCTTGGTTGTGGGACCCAGAGGAGTGGAGGCATTCCCTTGTCTGGGGTTTCTGGAGCTCCTCAGGTCCTGGGTCCTCCCCCCGAGGGGCTCGGGTCCCCACTGGGTCAATGGTGCGGTGAGGGCCAGCAGGAGGAGGAAAGGCAGAGACGAGAGTGACAAGCATGTGCTCGGTGAGGACACATTTCTAACACAGTGGTTGGAACCAGGGACGGAAGGACAAATAGAGGATCTTCAGGAAGACGAGGATGCCGGGCATTTCAGTCCCGCAGGGAGCCCCCAGGCACCCAGGAAGGGTGGAGTCCCAGGGGTGCGGTGGGGGGAGCAGAGGAACAGATGAGACTTTGCAGGTGTACCTCTGCTGGGAGCAGGGTGGGAAGGGGCTCAGAGCCTGTTCCGAAGTTTAAACTTTCATCCTCTGGATGGGATTTCACGCTGGGTAGCCACGTAATTCCCTGTACCTTCCAGAGTGATAAATGTGGAGGGAACGGCCAGACTCCAGAAGCCCCAGCGAGGCGAGTGTTTGCAAACAGAGACGCCCCGTGGTCCTAAATTGCACGCTGCACCTCCCAGTGCTTGCTTCTTTGCAAGTCGTGGAGGCCCTTCCCGAGCCCCCCCACCCCCACCCCCAGTGAATGGGTGCTTGAGCTCAGGCTAGCGGGGTGCTGTCTGGAAGTCCTCTCTCCACACCCCCCGCCACTCACCTGTGTGGCTTGTGGCCTGCCGTCCCCAGGTCCGCGGGGAGCTGCTCCGGGAACGCGTGCAGCATCTGGAGGCCCAGGAGGCACGCTTCGCAGAGTCCCTCGCCTCCCTGCAGTTCCAGAAGGCCGCCAGGATAGCTAAGACCCTGTGGGCTTACACCGCCCTCCTGAGCGTCCAGGACCTGCTCTTGGAGGAGCTGAGCGAGTCGGAGACCCTGACGAAGCTGGCCTGCGAGCAGATCCTGGGGTCGCACAGCCTGGTGAGCGCGGGGGCTCGGGAAGGAAGAGGGGACGATCGGGATGGGCTCCTCTGGCTCCCCCCCAACACCCCGCCGGCAAGTGGGTGGTCACCTGCCCTGTGTATGTTTCAGGGTCGCATTGAGGACTAAGTGAGGGAACTTACAACCCCGAGGCTGCTCGATTGCCTTGCCCCTGAGAAGTAACCTTTTGAATTATAACATTTTTAACACCTCTGAAACTGGGATGCGTCTCCCACATCCACAGCGGCATCAGGAGCTCCATCACAGAGCTGTGAAAAATAACAGTGTGGCTTTCAATTAACGGCGCCCTAGATGCAATGAAATACTGCACTGTTGTTTACGTTTATGATCACATTTGTACGGTTATTCCCGCACGCCGCATTTTTTTCAAGGTGCGAGGGGTGTATTCATAAAACAAAAGCCACGGAAGTAACTGAGGACTAACCTTAGATCCTTTAGGAGAGTTTTTTGGAATTTCATATGCTATTATCCTACCTATAGAGAGGAAAAGGAATTCAGGCTTATTGAGTATATGCGAGCAAAAGCGCTAACAAGCTGTGAATGGGCATACTCTCATTTGAGCGTTAATAATTCGTAAGCATGCATCTAAAAATGACCCATTAAGTATAAGTTGCGGTCTTACTGCTGGACCTTTATGCTCCCTGTCACACATTATATCGCTTAGTTATAGCACTGTGCTGTGAAGTAGGTACTGCTGTTCAGTTCTCGGGTAGAGAAATTGAGATCCCGGCAGGTGGCATGTCAAGTTCTTTGTGAAGTCCACGCGGCTAATAAAGAAATGCCAGGAGCGGAATGCAGTCTGTTTCTGACTTAAACTCTCTAGGTCACGTTCATGGACTGTCCACCTTGATCTTGCCGGTGGGGGTTAAAAGTCATAAATAACATTAGATTCTGAAGAGTCCAGAACTACTTTTCCCATAAACATCATGCGTCCTGCACTGTGACCACAATTATGACGTTTATTTCTGTTAGGGATAGAAAGATGTGGAAACGTTGGCATTCCAGCACAAAACATCTGGATGCTAAATAAATAAAAATGAGCATACTTCTTAGTGCTTTGTGAGTTCACAAGAGAATGTGGAAAATTCCCAAAGGCCAAGGATATCCTGGGGAAGGCAAATCCAGAGGCTCAGATCCAGGGAAAAAGACTGAAATCTACAACCCAGGGATTTGGGGTTCATTTCGGGGAGACAGGAGATGAGGCTGGGGGTGTTCGAGGAGGTAGGACACCCAGCGAGGGAGTGGGAAGAGAAAGTCACCTGCTGTCAAAGGTGTTACCAGGGAAACCTGTCCTTCCCTCCCTTCCCCAACCCTGCTCCGGGGGTGGGGGTGGGGTGGGGTGGAGGGGAGTCTCCCCGTGAATTTGTAGTCAAAGGCTCTTGCTGCTGTGAGGAAGGAATCCAAAAATACTTTAGCCCTCCAGTTAGGAAATCTCTAAGCTGATACATTAAATTAAAGTGGTTTATATATACAATGGAATACTACATGGCAATGAGAAAGAATGAAATACGGCCTTTTGTAGCAACGTGGATGGAACTGGAGAGTGTTATGCTAAGTGAAATAAGCTATACAGAGAAAGACAGATACCATACGTTTTCACTCTTATGTGGATCCTGAGAAACTTAACAGAAGACCATGGAGGAGGGGAAGGGGGAAAAAAAAGAGAGGGAGGGAGCCAAACCATAAGAGACTCTCAAAAACAGAACAAACTGAGGGTTGGGGGGGGGGGGTGGGAGGGAGGGGAAAGTGGGTGCTGGGCATGGAGGAGGGCACCTGTTGGGAGGAGCCCTGGCTGTATGGAAACCAATTTGACAATAAATTTCATATAAAAAAATAGAATAAAATAAAATGGTTGTAGGTTGAATGACGCCTCTGGTGCATGGCCAAAGCCACGGCACATCCTCGCCAGAGAAAAATAGCCTCAATCTGGGCAACTCGGGATTTTCACAGATAAATTTCAGCCAAATAAGTATTCTCAATTGAATTTCGGAGTCCCCAAACACGTAAGCGAGACAAGATGATGTATGTGTCGGAGAAACAAAACCCAACAGATTAAAATCCCTAAAGACGTCGGATGCTCGGATTAGCAGCCTAGACTATAAAATCACGACTTATGACATTGTCTTAAAAATTAAAGGTGCTACCAAAATGATTTTAAAGTTTCATTCACCTAGAGAGCAAAGCAAGTCTCCAGTTGCGTATATGTGATAGAAGACCCAAGATAATGAAAAGAAAACTTGATAGACCGTTGATGAGTCGTTCATGATAGTGAGGGGTTTCTGCACACCCCCCTCTTTCTGTGGGCGATCAGACGAGACATAGGGAAAGATACCAATGAACTGAATAACCCATTCATCAGCCTGTATTTAATATGCACCTACAGAATCTTACAGCTGGCAATTAACAAACACGTCTTCTTCTGCAGCACATGTTGGAACAGTTAAGGAAACGACTATATAATATCATTTTGACCACCTTTTTTGAAAAAAAAAGACCAATTAGGTTTAAATCCACTTAAGAAAAGGTCATTACTCCAAGCCCATACTTTGGAAGTTTTAAAACTTACCTCTGAATAAGTCATTGGTCAAAGAAATCATAATGGAAACTTCTAAAACTGTAGAACAGAAAAATAATGTAATAATGTAAATAAAACAGATCAAAATTTGTGGGATTTGGCTAACGCAGCTTTTCAGCTCTAAGAGAAATGAATGCTCTAAACTTATACTAGAGAAGAAAAGCTCACAATTACAATCATATAAAAAGCTAGAGGGTAACAGTGACAAATTAATCTGTAGAAAGAAGGAAGGAAGGTTGCATTAATAAAATTTTTAAAAACTGCCAAAATCCAACCAAACAAAACTATGATAGAAAAGATCAATAAAGAGAAGAGGTGAATTTTCTGGGAAAAAAAAAGTCTAATAAAATATACAAAGCTCTGACACAAGTGACCATTTAAAAAAGAGGTAAGGGATGAGTAAATAATATTGTATGTATGTATTTAATTTATTTTTAAATGTTTATTTATTTTTGAGAGAGAGAGAAAAAAAAAAAACACAGAGTGTAAGTGGGGAGGGTCAGAGAGAGGGAGACACAGAATCCGAAGCAGGCTCCAGACTCTGAGCTGTCAGCACAGAGCCCGATGCAGGGCTCAAACTCACAAACCACAGGATCATGACCTGAGCCGAAGTCGGGATGCTCAACCGCCTGAGCCACCCAGGCACCCCTGGGACAAGTAAATAATAAAAAGCAACATAACTATAGATGAAGTAGAGTTTTTAAAAACAAAACTCTACCAACGATTTCATGTAGATAGACTTGCAAACTGAAATAAAATGGAAGAATTTCTAGAAAAATGTAAATCATCAAAATTGACTCAAGTAGAAGTCGTCTATTTATAATCCTATTGCCATGAAAGAAATTGATTCAGTAATTAATAAGTCTTCTAAGACACACAAAAATACACCTACCCCGATAGTTTTATAGGTGAGCTCCAACAAATTTTTCCACCTCATCTACACAATATTCCTGATGTTAGAAAAATAGGGACTATTCCTCATTTTGTGAAGCTCAGACAACCTTTACACCGAAACCAGACATGGGTAGTATGAGAACAACGAACCCTTCACCCTTACTTGCAAACTTGGATGTACAGTTTGTAAACAAAAATTAACATAGGCCAGCCAGCCATGAAATAATGAGTACAGCATGGCCAGGTTCAGTTTTTCCCAGGAATAGAAGGTCGGTGTAACCTTAAAATCTCCATTTACAAAGTTTGCCAGATTAGCAGATTAAAGGAGAAAAGAAAAAACTCTCGCACGATCATCTCAGCGTAACAGACAAAAACTTCTTGGCAAATTAGTGACAGGAGGGAATCTGCACAGGGTATTTACCCAAAATCCACAGCAAGTATGGCTGAGGGGTGATGGGCATGGCCCTGAATTATAGGTGAAGGATGCGAAGCCTTCGGAGGAGGGGCAGGTCAAGGTCGTCTATCGATTAGGGGCAGAGTAGATATGAAGAGCCTCTGGTGTTAGGTTCATATTGTGTCTGCTCCTTCTGGGTGCCGTGGGCAGCCCGTCAACTCAGCCCTGAGATACTCGGTGGCTCTTTTTATTTGAGACCACCCTGATTTCTGTAGTCATTGGGTTGGATGTGACGCTTACATTTTCTGTTTATCTCACAGCCTTTGGGGGTAAGCACCAAAGCTTCCTTATTCTTGAACGTGTTTGCAAGAGTTGGGTATCCCGAATTGGAACCACGGGTCCTGAGTCAGATGATGTAATTATGAAGTTGGTGGTAAGGCAATGGATGTGATGCCAGCGTTTTCTCGATTTGCGTTTGGAGGGAAGACAAACCTGTTGTTTGGCTCCAGATATTAGACTTTCATTCCACAGTGGATCATTCTGTCAAAACCGTTTTCCCTGGTGAATGGGCTTCTAAGCTGTTAAACCCTCAGGGGACTTAAAAAAAAGCATGGCATGAAATGCCGTGAAAGAAATGAGTCCTAAGAAAAGTGTATCGTGTATCAGGTGCACCTCCTTGGATGGAAGATTTAGACTTATGTACGAGGCATAATTGAATCACAAGCGGTGCAACGGGCAAGTCTGCATAGGACGGACTTCCTCGGCACAGATCATGGGACCCCGGACTGACTGTACCCACCGAGTTCACACCGTAGCTTAAATTGCTGTGTTTCCCTTCTTCCAAGTCTGAAGCCGGTGTCTTCCTCTGTTCATGCTCTGGCTTACTGCCCTCTTGCCGTCAATCACCCAGTCTGCGGATTCTGCCTGAACTGTTTTCTTTCCCTCACTTCTGACGTCTGCCGCCCAGCTTCACTGCTGGCATGAATCTAGACATGAAAAAGAAAAATAACACTACTGGGAAGTCGCTCACATTAATCGAGCTCTCATTAAGTCCAAAGCATCCTGTTAAGCGTTTGAACCTTCTGTCAATCCCATGATGCATTGTTTAAAAATGTTTCCTGGGGCACCTGGGTGGCTCAGTCGGTTAAGCATCGGACTTCGGCTCAGGTCATGATCTCAAGGTTCGTGGGTTCGAGCCCCGCGTCGGGCTCTGTGCTGACAGCAGACCTGAGCCAAAGTCGGACGCTCAACCCACTGAGCCACCCAGGTGTCCCAACCCCATGATGCTCTTATACCCATTCTACCCATTCTAGAGGCTCAGGAAGGTTACATCATTTCACCGAGCTCCAGCAGCTGGCAAGTAGGGCTTACCCCTTCTCCCGCAAAGCCCGGCTCCTGTACGCACATCAGTTTCCACCCCCCCCCCACTCTGGTCCCCTCCACCCTGCAGCCAAGGAATCTCTGAAACATAAAACCGATCATTGACAGCCCCACCCCCAGCTCTGTATTTAAAAAACTCACCTCAGGGTGCCTGGGTGGCCCAGTCTGTTGAGCCTCTGACTCCTGGTTTTCAGGTCATGGTCCCAGGGTTGTAGGATCGAGCTCCGAATCGGGCTCTATGCTGACAGTGTGGAGCCTGCTTGGGATTCTCTCTCACTCCGCCTCTCTCTGCCCTTCCACTGCTCGTGCTCTCTCTCTCTTTCTCTCTCAAAATAAGTAAGTAAACATTTATTAAATAAATAAATAAATAAATAAATAAATAAATAAATGCCTCATTCCACCACTTGGGGACGGACCCCGCGTTTGAAACCTCTGGACTTCCTGTTGCTTCTGCACACTTGAGAGACATTCAGGCCTCCATTCCTCTGAATCACCTCTGTCTGGCTTCTTCACCCTTTGCAAGCTCCTATCCATCTTCTGAGACAAGCCACATGTTGCCTCCTCTGTGAAGCCACCCGTGATTCCCTTGGGCAGAGTTGGTCTCTTTCAGCTTTGCGCTCCCATGTCCTCCCTCCTGAGTCTCGGCGATAGCAGATGATGTCTGTTTCCTGTCACTATAACCGCACAGCTGTCTCCTGCGCTGGACTGCAAGTTCCCAGAGTCTGGGGGCCGTGTCTCATGCACTCCTGATCTCCGGTGCCCAACGAAAGGCCTGGACGTGTCTGTCAGTCTGTCTGTCTATCATCTCGTTGTCTATCCATCTCCCCATTCCTTCAGCAGATACCTGTGGAGTGGGTCCCAGAGAAACTGAGCTGAGGGGTACGGCCCAGAGTCAGAACAACGTGACATCACCCCTCAGCGTGGCGCCCAGGCAGCTCTGTGCCTTCAAGGAGATTTTCCTATACTCTCTGTGCGTCCGCCGCCTTATCTCTAATGGCGTGATAGCACCCTCCTACCTTGTACCAAATCGAGTCTGGCCATGTACGCGTTGGGTACGTGCTGCTGCCATTATTACTATTATGAATAATGAAGACAGTGACGCTGATGCTGACCGTTATTCCTTCTACCAGCCAGGCCCTGTGCCCCCTGCCCTCAGCAATTCAACTTCAGTAAGGAAAGCAGGCATGAGGGAAGACCGCCCCAGAACCGAGCCTTGGACTCCATTTGTGCAAAGTTGGCAGGTGGACGGACGGGTGGCGGAAGGCGTTTGGGGGGACGGAGCGGCCTCTGGGAGAACTGGACAATGGCAGTTACAACCTTTAGGACACAGTCCATTCACGTTCTGTGGCCAGCCAGGGCTCACCCGGTCTTGGAAAACACGTGTGGTGCTCTCTGTGCTCTCCTCATACTGTGGAGAGACAGGCAGGGGCGGGTTCGAGCCTTCCTTCCCCATGTGGTGGCCGGGGCTGGCATCTCAGCGAGAGTCTGGTCCGGGACCAGGCTGCAGATGTGCTGACACAACAGACTGTCGGATACTCATTAACGCTGTTGGAAGCTCTGGGCTGGTTTCTCTTTCCATATGGGATGCCGCAACGAGATGGATGGCCATAATTAGAAATTAAGAAATCCTCTAAGGATGTGCGCCTTAGAGGACCCTCCTCGGAAGTGTCCGTAGTCTTCCATGGCCCTGGCGGGCAAAACCCAAGTGCTCACCACACTTTGCCTTTGGTTTACCTCTCTGGCCCTTTCTTCTTCTCTCTTAGTTCTTGAGTATTCCTGAGCTGGAAGGGGGGGGGGGGGATGCTTTGAAAACCTTTTGAAAATTAGATGCAAACTTTGGGTCCTCAGTAGGAAAGCAGACTCTTTGACACTTATTTTAGGAAGATGATGGACCACCATTGTCTCATGGAGCCCATCCGAGGCCCCTTAGGACTAAAACCCAGCCTTACCCTCCAACCCCACTTAGAACACTGGCCTGTCTGCTGAGTAACGGATTCAAGGTGCCTGCCTTCTACGAGTCGTGGGACCTTCCAGTCTCCCCTGTGCCCCTTACCCACTGAGCTGTAGACAGTCTCTTGTAGCCAGATTATCCGACTCTGGTGGCCTAAGAATGCAGATTTCTTCTGTTCGGCCAATGAGAGGCAGATTAGCCAATGATTAAGGACACAAACTCTGGATTCCCCTGGACTGGCCTCAAATTCTCTGCCACTTAATGGTCTTAAGTGGTCTCTGCCACTTAATTACTGCATGAAACAGAAGCCTGCTTTAATTCGTCTGCCTTAATTTCCTTGTCCATAATGGGGAAAATAAGACTATGCATTACTTATGGCAGAAAAACAGACCCCCTATCAATGGAACAGAATAGAGAACTCAGAAATGGACCCACAAACGTATGGCCAACCAATCTTTGACAAAGCAGGAAAGATATCCAATGGAATAAAGACAGTCTCTTCAGCAAGTGGTGCTGGGAAAACTGGACAGCGACATGCAGAAGAATGAACCTGGACCACTTTCTTACACCAGACACAAAAATAAGCTCAAAATGGATGAAAGACCTCAATGTAAGATGGGAAGCCATCAAAATCGTCGAGGAGAAAGCAGGCAAAAGCCTCTTTGACCTCGGCTGCAGCAACTTCTTACTTGACACGTCTCCGGAGGCAAGGGAAACAAAAGCACAAATGAACTACTGGGACCTTATCAAAATAAAAAGCTCTGCACAGAGAAGGAAACAATCAGCAAAACTAAAAGGCAACCGACAGAATGGGTGAATATATTTGCAAATGGCATTAAGATAAAGGCTTAGTATCCAAAATCTATAAAGAACGTATCAAACTCAACACCCAAAAAACAAATAGTCCAGTGAAGAAATGGGCAAAAGACACGAATAGACACTTCTCCAAGGAAGACATCCAGATGGCCAACCGACACATGAAAAAATGCTCCACATCACTCATCATCAGGGAAGTACAGATCAAAACCACACTGAGATACCACCTTGCACCTGTCAGAATGGCTACCATGAACAACTCAGGCAACAACCGATGTTGGCGAGGATGCAGAGAAAGAGGCTCTCTTTTGCACTGCTGGTGGGAATGCAAGCTGGTGCAGCCACTCTGGAAAACAGTACGGAGGTTCCTCAAAAAACTAAAAATACAACTACCCTATGACCCAGCAATTACACTACTACGCATTTATGCATGGGATACAGGTGTGCTGTTTCGAAGGGGCACATGCACCCCCATGTTTATAGCAGCACTATCAACAATAGCCAAAGTATGGAAAGAGCCCAGATGTCCATCGATGGATGAATGGATAAAGAAAATGTGGAATATATATACAACAGAGTATTACTCGGCAATCAAAAAGAATGGAATCTTGCCATTTGCAACTATGTGGATGGAACAAGAGGGTATTATGTTCAGTGAAATTAGCCAGAGAAAGACAAAAATCATATGACTTCACTCATATGAGGACTTTAAGAGACAAAACAGATGAACATAAGGGAAGGGAAACAAAAATAATATAAAAACAGGGAGGGGGACAAAACATGGAAAACAAACTGATAAACATGGAAAACAAACTGAGGGTTGCTGGAGGGGTTGTGGCTGGGGGGCTGGGCTAAATGGGTAAGGGGCATTAAGGAATCTACTCCTAAAATCATTGTTGCACGATATGCTAACTTGGACGTAAATTAAGCAATTAAAAAAGCCAAGAAGACTATGCATTCTATAGGGCCATTACAGGACTCAGTGAGACCAATCTCTGGAAGCACTTAGCACGGCGCCCAGCACGCCGTGGGTCCTGTTGGGGTGCTGTGCCCCCGTGCAGGCCTCGCCCCCGGGCGGACGGATGTGTGCTGATGCCCCACGTATGTCAGTGGCAGGTGCCAGCCGCCAGACACGGTGCTGAGTGCTGCAGTCAGGGAGGTGGGGACGTCGCCCTGCCCTCTGGGGTTCACACTGTACAGAAAGGTGCAGGGACTTCAGGCAGCTGCAGACATGGGGCAGCATGTTGGTCCCGATAACAACACACCATAGCCTGGGGGCTGAGGCAACAGACACTTTTCTCACGGTTCTGGAGGCTGGAAGTCCAAGATGAAGGTGCCAGCGGTCACCTGCTGCTTGGGGCTTTCTTCCTGGCCGGCAGACTCAGTGACTCCTCACGTGGCAGAGATTAGGGGCTCCGGTGTCTCCCTTCCACTTCTTAGGACACTAATCCCATCATGGGGCCCTACCTTAGACGACGTCTAAACCCAAATGCCTCCCCAAACCCCCACTCCCAAATACCATCCCATGGGGATTAAGGCTTCAACACATGAATTGTGAGAGGCCCCAGACACTCGGTCTGTGACGGGCACGTCGCACAGGGGAGGTGAGTGGGCGCCTTAGGAGAGGGGGAGTCTGTATCTTCCAAGGGACCTCAGGAGCCCTTCACTGAAGAAGGGCTCCTGAGCCAGGGCTTGAAAGGAGACCCAGAATTGGCCAGGCAAGCAGAGGAGGGCCCCACGGGTGTCAGGAACCACGTGCACAAAGGCCGGGAGGCATGAGGGGTCCCGGTGCAGTCGATTTGTGCTGTTTGCACGGCCGGACGAGTGCGGGAGGCCAGGTCACATGGGTCCGGGAGGTCGGATGTAACCCCGGGCCCACTTGCCTTGTGCTCACCGCCACCCCTCTGTGTGCACACAGGAGCTCCAAGAGCTGGGGAGGAAGCTGGAGGGCAGGCTGGCGAACCAGGAGGCCGCGCAGCTGCAGCAGGCGCTGGCCAGTCGGCAGCAGTGGGCCGGCGATGGGCCCGGGCTTCTGAACGAGCCCGAGGACGCGGATTCCGATCGGCAGGTCTCCACTGTCCTGCAGCAAGCCCTGGGCAAGGGCCGGAAGTTACTGGAACACCAGCAGCAGAGGTGAGCCCAGCGCCCTGTGGCGCCGTGTGGCGTCGGTCCCCTGTAGGCCTGGTTGGCACCCGGCCTCCCAGCTCTGCCGGACGCGGTCCCCGGGCTGTCATGCTCCCGTGTCAGGCATCCTCCAGCGCTCAGACACCTGCTGCTAACTTAGCTCACTTGGTCCCTGACATCTTCTTATACTTGGTTTCATTGAAGTTTTTACTGAACATATGTTTTGAACTTTTTACTTTTAAATAGTTATAGACTCACAAGAAGGGGGCAGAAATAGTGCGGGGAATCGCCGTGTGCCCTTCCCCCAGCCTCCCCCAGTGGCAGCATCGTTGGTAACCACAGCGGGTTATCCAAACACTGGCTCAATACAGCGAATGCAGGCCTGACTCCGATCTCACGGTAAACGTAACCGTTTGCATCCTGCTTTGGAACAGACAGAAGCCCGGTCTTTGTTAGGGCTGCACTTTGCATTCTTCTTCCCTAACAGACCATTGGCCTTTGCCAAGAACTCTTGGGAAACGTAACTTTTTAACAGCTTCATCATTTTCCACCATGAGTAGAATGTTGATGTGGAAAAGACAGGGTGCAAACTATAGACACAGTGTGATTCCCTTTATGAAAACGCACAGGGCAGAAATTAATTAGAAGGAAACAGACCAAATTGTAACGGACGTGACCCCTGGGTGGCGAGATTCTGGGTTATTTTAATTTATCCGACTTTGCTTGCCTATACACACAACAGCAAAGTGCAGTTCTCGTGTGGAAGTCAGAAAGCCTGAGAGGGACCCTCACGTGAAAAGGTGGCACCAGCTTCTGTGGCCAGAGCCAGGACCAGGCTAGGAACATGGTTCTGGGTCCATGGCCACACAGGGAACGTGGTGGGCTAGGACCCCAGATCTGGGTCTTTCTTGAGCGTGAGAGCTAATGTTAAGACTTTTCCAAGTAGGACCACAGATGGCCCAGCAGAGCCACAGAAAAGTCTCCCACAAAACTTCTCCCCTTGAGGAGCCCTCTGTCCTGGTGGGCCTCCATAACATGTTATTTGCAAAGTGTTCTAGGCAAGAAGAGGTTTAGCCTCTTGTGGCCATCTATTTTAATAGATATTTAAAAATATATAATGTAGATCAGATTCATGATTTTTTAAATGTTTATTTATTTTTGAGAGGGGGAGAGAGAGAGAGAGAGAGAGAGAACGAGAGAGAGAATGCAAGTGGGGGAGGGGCAGAGAGAGACGCAGACACAGAATCCAAAGCGGGCTCCAGGCTCTGAGCTGTCAGCACAGAGCCCGATGTGGGGCTCAAACCCACGAACTGTGAGATCATGACCTGAACTGAAGTCGGACGCTCAACCGACTGAGCCACACAGGCCCCCCTTGTGATCGTTATTTAAATAACTAGATGATCTTCTCCGAGGGTCACATTTTAACTAAAGTGGACTCATGTAGATTTTGTCTGCACTCTAGCTGGAGGGAGGAGCGAGACCACAGCGTCGTGCTCGAAGATTTGCTGGAAAATATGGAGTTTGACACCTTCACGACCCTGTACAGCCAGGTGAGCACCCATTAGCCGTGTTCTGGGCCAGCCCTTGTCAGCGCATCATGTCACCTGTTCCTCCGAGTGCTCGTGTCCTCACCTGTAGCACGGGTGGGGGGGGGGGTGACAGTGGAGCCCAGGGAACTGCTTGAATGGATTTATGACAGGTGCCTGGCCCAGGGCCAGCAGGCCGGGGACGTCCCATCGGGCATAGTGGCAGCAGCGGTGACAGTAGTCGCGACCTCCCTGGTCAGGTGCTTTTCCGAGAATGAAAGGGCTCCCAGACATTCTGTTCTCCTCTTCTCGGTCTGGCACAAGTGTGACCTGCACAGAGCAGGCGCCACCAGGAGCAGAGCTGGCCATGAAATCAGGTTTTACTCTCCTTAAATGCTCTAGCCTTCCCATTTCATGCTGCTTCACATTCCCTTTAAAGCAAGACGCGACCTCGTTGCTTCGCGAATAAAATGGGAAGGGGATGCCGCCTGAGACACGAAGGGCTCCAACCCAGCGAGGCGGGAGGCTTCCTTGTGCTGTGGGAGGGGCCGGGACCCTACCTGCATTCCTCACCGAACTCCTTACCCCCTCGCGGCTCCAGCGTGACCGCAGCCATTTGTATACAAAGTGGATTTTTTTCTTCATCACATAAGGCATGACTTAGAGTCCACTTAACTTCAAAGACCCTGACATCCTCTGAAGAGGTTTTGTTCCTGAATAAATATTCACTGTGCACCTAATAAGTACCAGGGACTATCCTGGACACTGGGATTTCGGCAGTCAACACAAAGATCAAGTCCATCGCTCTCAGGAGCTGGAAAATAAATCAAGGCATATAAATGAAAGGTGTACGAGGGGCGCCTGGGTGGCTCAGCCGGTTAAGCGTCCGACTGCAGCTCAGGTTAGATCTCACGGCTCGTGAGCTCGAGCCCCGCCATGCTGACAACTCAGAGCCTGGAGCCTGCTTTGGATTCAGTGTCTCCCTCTCTCTCTGCCCCTCCCCTGCTGGCTCACTCTCTAATACACAACAGAAATCCATGCAGGAAGGAGGGAAAGGGTCCTGGTAAGAGGGAGGCAGGAGCAGTCACGGTGAGAAGAGAGGGCTGGGTGACAGTGACGGAAGCAGAGGTTGGAGGGACACACTGTGAAGATGCCGGAAAGGCTGTAAGCCAAGGCGGGCGGGTGGCAGCTAGAACCTGGAAGAGGCAGGAAGACGTGTGGCCCCCCTAGAGCCTGAGCAGGGGCCCTGTTGACATCCTGACTGTAGCCCAGTGGAAGTGACCTCAGACTTTCGTCCCCCAGACTGCAGCGTTGTTTGGAGCTGCTGTTTGCGTCTCCCCAGTGTGGGACGGTTGGTTCTACACGCGCCGGCTCATTTTGTGCTCACAGAATCCTCTGCCATAAGGGTTCCTGTCACCCCACTTTACAAATAAGGACGCCGAGGACAGAGAGAAATAAAGGCATTGCTCCAGGACACACATAGTCCTGTCTGTGCAGTGGGGCTGGAAGCCAGCTCGAGTTTGCCAGAATGCAGAACCCATACTCTGACTCTCTTAACCTTTTATTTTGACACAATTTTAGGGGCGCTTGGGTGGCTCAGTTGGCTAAGCATCTGCCTTTTGAGTTTGGCTCCGATCATGATCTCGCGGTTCATGAGATCGAGCCCCAAGTCGGGCTCTGTGCTGACGGCACAGAGCCTGCTTGGGATTCTCTCTCTCCGTCTCTCTTGGCTTCTCTCTCTCTCTCTCTCTCTCTCAGAATAAATAGATAAGCTTTAGAAAAAAGATATGAAACAATTTTAGATTGGTAGGAAATTGCCAAGATAGTATAGAGAGCTCCAGTACCCCCCCCCCCCGCCACGTTTCACTGGTTTCCCCCCATGGCTGCATCTTACAAAACTCATATAATATCAAACCAGGAGACTGACATCAATTACAAAGTGTCCAGTTCTGTGTCATTTTATCCCATGTAGATCCATGTAGCCGGCACCACAATCAAGATACAGAACTATTCCCTTGGCAGAAAGACCTGCCTTTGTCCCTCCCACCCCCCCCCCCCCCCGCCCATCCCCAACCCCCAGTGACCACTGAGTGCTTCTCCATCTCTGCATTTTGTCGGTTCTGGAAAGAAAGATGCACGACAGGATATGACTCGTGGAGATTGGTTCCTCTCACGCAGCATCCATCCAGGGGTGGGCCATGGCATAATTGGGGACCATTCCCACTTGGCCTCACTACAGGCCAGAGCCGTGGCCGCGGAGCAGGAGTTGAGAGCATCTGGGAGGATAGATGGAGGTTTTGGACGTGTCCTGATGACCGAATAGATTCTTCTTGACAGCTCTGTGAATTTGGGAATGTGTTTTCAAGACTGAGCTGCTAAAATATTTATCTCCCTGGGACAAAAAGTCCTAAGACCGTCATCCGTTAGCACGTGTTGTTCGTCAAGGTCCGCGCGGTGAGGTGCAAGCTTCCTGTTAACCCTTCTAGGAGCTGAGACTGGCGTCGTACCTGTCCAGGCTGGCGATGGTGCCAGGGGGCACGCTGCGCCGGCTCCTGAGTGTGGCTCTGCCCACGGCCTCGCCGGCCGAGCTGCTGGCCGCGCTGGACTCGGGCAGCCAGAAGCATCCGGACCACTCGGCGGAGAATGATGGTGGTGGGGAGCAGGCCGACCTGGGCAGGAAGGGGTGAGTGCGGTATCCAGGCTGCTTTTGGAAAACGGGGTGAGATGCCACGAAGGCAACAAATGGAGGGAGGAAGCAGGCCCGGGACACGCACACACCTTCCCGGTCCGCACTTCATCGCTCACGGAGCAAAGGACACCCAGACCAGGGGCCGCGAATCCTTTTGAAGTCATGGTAGGCCTAAGTATTTCGTCCAGACTTTTATTTCCATCGCCAATTTATTTTCCAAGTAGAATCTTAAGGTGTTTCCCCAGCCGTAAATGCCACACACACACACACACACACACACACACACACACACACATTAAAGTGTAAAAATAAATGCATCAAAGGAAAAAGAAGGAAAAGAAATACCCATGGTTCTAATACCTGGAGAAAAGGGCCATTAGCATTTTCTTGCAGTTTCCTTGCAGGGTTTTAGGAGTGCGTTTGGTGTGCGCAGGGGTGTGTGTGCGAGTATCTAGAGACATGTCGGAGTACGTCTGAGTGTGCAGCAACCCCAGTATGTGGCACCTACCTCCCCCTTCGCAGCCGAATGGCACAGTCAGGGGGGCCTACTGCCTTCTCTCTTGGCCGCGTGCAGACGTCCTTCTGTACAATCGTGATCCCTTTAGGCTATGATCTCTGCTGTTTATTAGTTTAAAATTCGTACCTTCCACAGTTCTTGAAACACCTTCGTAAGAGGTTTGGTTTGGACTCCTGTTTTGCTCAATTATGGACAACGATGCATAGACGCTTCCCTTCAGGAGCAGGTGCCAGGTGTGAATCTGGGCATCACGGGCTCTTTAGAAGGCAAGGCAGGAAGCAGGGCTGTGGAGCGAGGGGGTGTGGGGAGCAGCCAGCGGTGCCGCCGAAGAACAGAGTTTGAGGGGGACGAGGTAGCAAGAAAAGCCGCGGCCGCACCCGGAAAGAGTGTTGGACGCCGGGCAGTGAAGCCAGCCTCCTCCGCCAGGACCCCCGAGTCCGCCGAAGTGCTCACCCACGTGTATGTACATTATTTTCCTGAAGAAGGGGGCAGTGTCTTTTTCTCCATCTCAACCAAAAAAAGGAAGGAGCACCGCCAAGGGCGAAGAATAGGGCTGGGTGAGAGGCAGGGTGGGACTGTGGGGACAGGAGCTGTGGGGTAGGGGTGTGAGTCCACGGGGGGCCAGATGAGTCCCTCAGGGCAGCGGGGCCCAACAGTTAGGGGCTAGGTGTGGGCGTGGTCAGGGCAGGTGTGGGTGTGGGCGTGGTCAGGCCTGAGTGGGTGTGGTCAGGGCTGAGTGGGTGAAGGCGGTGCTGAGTGTGGGTGTGGTCAGGGTTGCGTGTGGGCGTGTTCATGGCTGGATGTGGGTGTGGCCAGGGATGGGTGGGGGCCTGGTCAGGGCTGTGTGTGGGCGTGGTCAGAGAGCTGCACTGCGCAGGGTGGTTTCTCTCAGTGCACAGAGAGGGAGGGACATGCAGATGGCAGGTATTGGAAGTGACCCTGAACCTGAATGTGGCCACCCTACTGGGCTGCACCTTCAGCCAGTTCAGTTTGGGAGGCTGGTGAACAGCGACTGCTGATAGACAAGGCAAGAGAATCCAGAGCGGCCATCACCATGAGTGTGGAACAAGAGCATGCCATTTCTTTGTCTGGCCTCGTGGCCAACTGGACTCAGTTCTGGAGCTCTAGGCCACTTGTCACTGTCTCTGAGGTCAAGGGAGTCCCGAGCACCTAGTACTTGGTCACAAGTTCAGGGTCTTGGGTTTCAAGCAACCAAATCTGATGGACTGATCTCAGCAAGAAGGCATGTGGCAGAGGAACCTGTGAGAATCCAGGTAGGGCCGAATCCCCAGGTCCCGGGATGGGCAGGACCAGGAGAGTACGAAAGACCTGCTCTCTGGGGTGCTGCCCTCAGAGGACCATTTTCTCTGCCCAGAAGTTCGCTCCCGGGAGAGCGAGTCTGACACATGGGAGAGGGTCTGTCTCCACCCCCAGCCAGGCAGTGTGCACCAGCAGAAGCAGAGTAAGAGCCTGGCCAGAGCGGAGCACGGACAGGACTCTCAGCTCCACAGTGTGCTTTAGTGAACTGACCTGAGCCCAAGGCCCTCCAGCATCTCCCTCCTGTCCCTCTCCTGTGTGACACTGCAATGTCCTTTCTACAGCAGAGAATCACAGTCCTCTGCTGGACACTAGCGCTCCCTGGGCAGCCCTCCTTCCAAGCTTCCACCGGGCCATTGTAGCTCTCTTAATATATTCGTAAAACACTACTGAGCCCCTAGCATGTCCGCTGTTGTAGCACTAGTAGCCGTGGGAGAGTAAGGAAGACAGAGTCGTTCCGCATGGAGCATGCCCTCCAGGGATGGGCAGTCCATACGTCGGCACAGAGAACGCATACCTCCACGAACGCTCTGTGTGCTCCCTCCGTGGGGACGCCACGCTCCGCTCAAGTGTCTCCACCTCTCGGCAGCCTTCTCCTGCCTGACTGATGTCGCCCGTTGCCCGGCTCTGACCCCCGGACCGGGAACCTCCTGGGGACAGAGATTGTGTCTTGCCCAGAGAAGGTGCTCGATCAGCGTGCCTTGAGAGAGAGACAGAGCCGTGAAAATGAGTTCTTCCTGTCCGCTCAAGGTCACGTTGAGGGATGGCGTGCCATCGTGCTTTTGGGGATCGTGGGTCACTGGAGGAGCCTATTTTTCTAGATAACGTAAGACATTCCTTTCTTGGCTTCAGGAAGCACCAGGGCTGGTGGCAAGCCCTGGAAAGCAGACTACGGGGAGAACTGATAAGCAGAGGATTGGAAAAGATGCTCTGGGCCCGCGAGAGGAAGGAGAGGTAACACTGGGCACCTGCTCCGGTGGGCTGGGCAGCGGGTCCGCCCGGCTGCGCCTGTGAGCAGGACGGGAGGCCAGGGGCCCCCGAGTAACCCGGGGGAGGGTGACTCCAAGCTACCCACATTCCTTCCCTAAAGACTACAATTTTTACTCAATGGGCTTAGTTAAGGAGCTGAAGATAAGCCTCTAGCTGTCAGAGAACGTTCTCTTATCACTTATTAGCGCTTTAACGACGGTAGTTACGTTAACTAGTGATTCAGTGGCCATGGGATTTGGGACCATCTGGCTAACCCGTAGGCTTCCAGGCCGGTGATTTTTCCAGAGCATCAAGCACCTTTCTCTTTTAGCTGTGGTTTCCTCACACCTGGATGTCAGAGGAAAGTTGGGGGCAGGATGGTTTTAGATTGCTCCCACCAATTGAACAAGTACCTCCCGTGTTTCTTTCTAGAAAAGCTTTAGAGAAAGAGTGAGGTCAGGTGGATTCATAACAGGGTAGAAAGTGACGATATCCAGTGTGTGCTCCGGAAATGGTCGATGTCCAAGGGAAGTGTGTACCCTGAGTCCTATCCCTTCCGTAATTTCTTGACTGAGGTAAAGGGGCCGACGCCAAGCTTCAAGAACTGTCCATGACAAAAATCCTGGAGCCATTGTTGATAGTCTGGATGTCAGAATTTAGTCCCATAGAACTTAGATCAGGGTTTTGAGCTCAAGCCAAGAAAATCAAATGCAAGCTGGGTAAACATGAAGTGCCCCACGAAGGAGCAAATCAGTTCCTCCAGATAAGGATGGGAAGTGAAGGCACTCCCAGGCTGCATTGATGTAAGTGGGGTGAGTACAGATCAGGGGGAATACTTCCCCCCCCCGCCCCGCCCCGGCTCATTCCGCCAGCCTTTGCCCTGCCCGGAGGCACTGGGGAGCCATGGCAGGAGGAGGAGAGACTGGATCACACAGAGCTGGGTGGAATCCTTGCTCAGATTCATACCAGCTGCAAAGGCAGGAGGCAAGGGAGCCTCATCTGTCACATCTGTCCCAGAAGGGCCGGCAAGCCTGTCAGTGACTTCCAGGAGGTGACCCCCAGGGATATGGCCTCGTCATGCACTACGTGGGCATGAAGAGAACCCTGTGGCCTTTAGGTGGTAGTTCTGGCCGTTGTCAAGAGTATCCAGGGATCTAGGGGCTGGACCGCTCATGGACAGGATTCCAGCAATCCTGTTATGGGACATTCCCCCCAAAAGTGTAACTCCTGTTTCAGACACAGTCTGCCTGACTGCTGACTCTTGTTTCGCAGTCAGATCTCATCAGCTTGCTTTTGGTATGAGGCTCACGGGCCATGATGCCCTGGTAAATGTTGAATAATTGACTGGTGGGGAGACAGCCAGGGTGGGGTTCTGCTTTGTGCCATTTACCAGTTTCCGTGCTATCCCTACTCTGACCAGGGCTGATGTCAAGCTAGTGACATGATAACAGCGGGCTCACAAAACTCCTGCAAAGTTCAGTCATGAGTCAGGAAGAGTCGTCTGTAAGTCATGCCATTTGCCGCGGGCTTCGGCTAATTTCAGGGGCAGTCTCGTGATCACAGGGAGAAAGTCTTCCATTCAAATGACACCTGATCGGGGCGCACTCAGTCGGTTAAGCGTCTGACTTCGGCTCAGGTCATGATCTCATGGTTTGAGCCCCGTGTCGAGCCCTGTGCTGACAGTTCAGAGCCTGGAGCCTGCTTCGGATTCTGTGTCTCCCTCTCCCTCTGCCCCTCCCCTGCTCTCTCTCTCTATCTCTTTCAAAAATAAACATTAAAAAAAATTTTTTAAATGACCCCTGATTGGGGGTGCCTGGGTGGCTCAGTCGGTTAAGCTACTGACCCTTGATTTGATTTTGGCTCAGGTCATGGTCTCACGGTTCATGCATCGGGCCCTGCACTGGCAGCATGGAGCCTGCTTGGGATTGTGTCTCTCCCTCTCTCTCTCTGCCCCTCCCTACCCCACTTGTGCATGTGTGTGTGTGTGTGTCTCTCTCTCAAATACATAAATAAAACTTTTTAAATTACTTACTTAATTAAATGACCTCTGATTGAGGACCTAAGGATCCAAGGCGGGGAGAGCTCCATCAGGGCACTCAGGAGGGCCACTTGCCAAAAACAACACATCTGATCATCTGTTCTTTCTCTAGCGTATTGCGGAAGCCATGTCCCCCTCTCAGAGAGAGGGCGGCATTGCCTGGAAAAGGAAGCTGGCCACACCTGTCCCTGGAGTCGGTCGGAGAAGTGGCCGCTGTGCCCATCGTAGGGGCAGAAGCCATCGATTTGTTGAACACAGGCGAGAAGCTCTTCATATTCAGAAATCCAAAGGAGCCAGAGATCTCGCTACATTTTCCTCCCAGGAGAAAGAAGAAGAACTTTCTGAATGCCAAAAAGGCCACTTGGGCCTCGGGCCTGGACTAATCCAAAGGGAGCTGTCTGGAGTCTGAAGACAGATTTTTTTCCCCTGCGCACCTGTGTGTGTGTGTGTGTGTGTGTGTGTGTGTGTGTGTGTGCGTGTACATGCCCACGTCCACACACATTTGAAACATACGACTCATAGATAGAAATTGCACATGCAGAAGACACCAACACCCCCAACATCCACGACTTTCAAGGACTCAGTTCAAGCTGGTCTCCCGAATTTCCAGAAGGTTCTCTGTCCTTAGCATCACAAGGGACGTGACGAGACACAGGGCCAGCCTTGAGCACTGTGGCGCTACCCCTCTGAGGGTGTGGAGGAGACCCCAGCCCCCAGGTTGTACCCCGGCACCGCCTGGCTGCTTATGGGCTGTGTGTCCAAGGGGGCTCTCTGTTCTTGCATTTTGTGTTTGTTACATATTCTGTTTTTATCAAGGGAACATTCGAAAACACATTACACAGAACTCTTCTCGAAAATAAATTACACAATGCTCTTCTCGGTGGAACTTGGTTTTGCTCTGTGTAGGAACCCTTTATTTTAATTACCTCTTGGGTCTTGGCTGGACGTCGTGAACAGCAGAGATTTGCCCTCTATCGTGCCAGCGGCCGGAAAACATGCCAGCCCTGGGGTAGACGATCTCCAACTCGAATCAGTTATTTCCGCCTTTTGCAAATGAGGAAATCCAAAGGCTGAAGAGGGTGAGGTGATGTGTGCAGGCTCACAAAGTCAGTAAGTAGCAGAATCGGGGTTCCTACGCTTTATGGCCCCAAATCCTCGCCCTTGCCCCGGACTCGCTCAGTGGGCACACTGCCCACGGGTCCTCGTGTTTCACAGAATCTTTGATCTGCTCTCACCGCTCCTACCGTCACACGTGGTCAAGCCGATGATGTCTGGTTGCAGTGGGACTGGCTCACCCCATGAGCTTTCCCGAGGGTAGGAAGTGACTGAGAAGGGGATCCTGTCACCAGCAAGGGGAGGACAAGGGCTCCTGATGAAGCATTTGCTGCATGAGCATTGCTGCTGCTTCCAGCTACCTCAGCCCACTTCTAGTCCTCACTAGCGCCCCAACAAGGTGGGCATCACTACTCCCCGGTCACAACCAAGGAAGCTGAGACTCAGAGTTTAATCACACCACTACAGGGGAAGGGTCTGGTTTGGCAACCAGATCTCCCAACGTCCAAACCCTTATCTGCCACGAGACATTTTGTGGGTTGGTGAAGCCAAGTCTTTGCACTTTCCCACCAGCAGGCATGTCACGTGGTGAACCTTTGCTGGGGGTCGTACCTCCATCACGAGCCGCCACGTGGCCATGTCGCTGCATTCGTGGAGATGCCCGAGCAAGCAGTTCAGATGTAGGAGAGGAGAGTTGATGGGGCCAGCTTTCCCATCAGAAGGCCCGGTGAGCAGAGACAGGACAGAGAACAGTGATTTTCGCGCAGAGGGTAGTGGAGTGGAAAACGCACGGTCTTCGGTGTAAGATGGCTGGAGTCCATCCCGCCCTGCCACTTGGGAGCTGTGTGTCCCTGGGTAAGTCACCTGACCTTTCAGAGCCCTTTGTTCCACACCAACAAAATGGTGACGCAAATCCCTTTGAGGATTAGATGAACCGGATCCATAAAGCGCTTGATTGTGGCATGGGCCTGCCGCGCGAGTGTCCTCCTCTACCCCTTGAAGGTGACCCATCTGACTTTCTAATAGTTTCCGGCATCTACTCTCCCAGGTGTGTGCATGGTTGAAAGTAGGTTGCACACGAGGATCTCAAACAGAGCTCAAAATTATGGGCTGAAGGTTGATTGAAGAGGCTATCGGCAACAACGGGACGAGCCCAAGCTGTTTAAAATAAAGCATTTCCACCTAATAATAACTCCCTGTTGTAACCAACAGAGAAAGACTAATTACTGGATGTACTTTCTCTAAACCTACTGCGTGACAAACGTGAAGACAGGCTAGGGGAAGCCTGTGCTTCTGTGATCAGGTAAATCAGATTCAAACCCTGGCCGGGCAACTTCTGAGCAAGTCACTTTACTGCCCTGAAGCTCAGCCTCTTCGTCTGTAAAGCAGGGGTCCTAATACCTACCTTAGAGTAAAGATGCCGTAAAGAGTGCGCATAGTGGCTCTTAGGTCTATCGCGTCCAATACCCTGTTGGCACACAATACATGTAGCTTCTTTGTTTTATTATATTTTTACCTGCTCACAAAATTGAGCTTTGTGGCTCCTTTCATTCCTGTTGACTCTCTAGGTGAAGACAGTGGCCCCGCTAGAAGGGCTGTTCCTGCCACAATACATGGAAACTTACTCGTGAGTGAGAAGCTCCAGGGAACTTGGATTGAGGGGACTTAGTTCAAGTTTGAGCTCCTTTACTTATAAGCTGCATGAAATTGAGAAAACGGCTAAACCTGCCTGCAGCTCGGCGCCCTGTGGATTCTGTCTACGATGACGAGTTTAGTCTGAGAGAGTCAACAGACACAAAAATAAATAAGTATTAAATACAAGGGATTAAATAGATATATGAGAACCATGCCGTGGGATTTGGGATTGAGAGCCAACCTGACCGGGGATATTTGGGAACAGCTTTATGTTTATGACCCCAAATCTTTGTCTCCAGGCTAGACTTCTTGGGTTTGAGACACTTACGTCTGTTGCTTGCTGGACATCTCCTCCTGGACCCCTCGTAGATGTCTCAACCTCAGCATGTCCAACCCTGAACTCATCAGCTTCCTATAAAACCCGTTTCCGCATGGATGTCCCCTCTCTGGGCGGGTGGTTCCAAGCTGTCAGCCTAGACACCTTCCCATTTCTGAGCCCCCAGCTATGGTGTCCGAATCGTGCTGATTGTATCATTGCATTAGCCTTGACATCTGTGTCCTCTTCTGCCCCCTATTCTGCCCAGGCCAGGGTATCACCACCTCTCTCCTGGTTGGAACTAGCACCTCCTTCCCTCCACGCTGGCCCCAGTCACTTTGCTCCATGGTAGCCATATCTAAGTCACTCCATTGCTGAAAGACCTCCAAAGACTCTGTTTCTTCTAAGACCTCCATGAATTGTCCTCTGACTGCTTTCCTGGCTATGTCTGTAGAAAGAGCCCCTACTTTCCGAGGAACCATTGAGTGACAGTATGACAAAGGATAAGGTGGATCTGGGTTTGGATCTGCCATCCACTGGGTGGCCCAAGGGAAGCCACCGATCTTCTGTGGATCTGTTTCCTCACCTATTTTAAAGAGTTAATGAAATGATACCTGTAATGTGCCTGACACAGGGAACACACAATAAACGTTAGGTATTGTTATTGTCATAGAAAGCTTTTCTTTTTAAAGTTTTTTTTTAGTGTTAATTTATTTTTGAGAGAGAGAGAGAGAGACAGAGCACAAGCAGGGGCAGGGCAGAGAGAGAGAGAGGGAGACACAGAATCCAAAGCAGGCTCCAGGCTCTGAGCTGTCAGCCCGGAGCCCAGCATGGGGGTCGAACCCAGAGGCTGCGAGATCATGATCTGAGCCAAAGTCGGGCGTTCAACCGACTGAGCCACCCAGGCGCCCCGAAAGTTTTTATTTATTTAAAAAGTTTTTTTAGTGTTTGTTTATTTGTTTTGAGAGGCAAAGAGAGAGAGTGTGAGAGCAGGAGAGGGGCAGAGAGAGGGGGAGAGAGAGAGTCCCAAGCAGGCTCTGCACTATCATCACAGAGCCCGATGTGGGGCTCAGTCTCACGAACCACGGGATCGTGACCTGAGCCGAAAGCAAGAGGTGGACGCTTAACTGACTGAGCCACCCAGGTACCCCTGTCCTAGAAAGTTTTTAAACAGAGGAGTGCCGTTATCCAATGTGTTTCAGGAGGGTAAAGGCCTTGTGGAGGATGGACCAGAAGTAGAGACAGTTGCTTAGGCTTTTCATTGACTTCCGTTCTCCAACACGCAGCTGCAGGTAGGGAGCGAGAAGGACCGGTCCCGTCCCTGCCTTGTGCGCGCCCTTGCTTCTCTGGCCCTCGCTCACCAAAGGCAATGCCAGCCGCCACACCACGGACAACCACAACACTGACCGCTACCACGGAGTTCACCTTCATTTGGGAATTGTCCTCAGGGAAAGGGGTTTCTTCCCCCAGCCCCAGGAGATGAACCACACTGGCTCCCCGCAGACCGTGAATTTCAACAGTCTCTGAATTCTAACTGGGATGTGAGGACCATTATATTTCATGTGTTTCTTTGATACAGCTGTGACTGTGCTTCAGTCTACCGAGTTGCTGTTTGGTTTTTCAGTCTTTAATGTTACTCTCTTTTTCCTCCATTCCTGCCTTCTTTTGAGTTGGGCATCTTTTATGATTCAGTTTTATCTTCTCTATTGAATTTCTGTATGTCTTTTTTTAGAGGCTGCCCAAGGGTTTACAATATACTCTTTCACTAATGATTTTCCACCTTCAAATAGTCCTATCTGCCTTCACGAATAATATAAGAATCTTATACTGTATACCTAGGATTCCCTTTTCCATCCTTTCTGATGCTATTTGCCACATTTTGCTTCTATCTGTGTTCAACTCCCATATACACCAATATCATTTTACTTTGCAGAAGCAGTTATCTTTTAAGGAGATTTAAAATGAGAAAATTGTATTTTGGGGGCGCCTGGGTGGCTCAGTCAGTTAAGCGTCCGACTTCGGCTCGGGTCATGATCTCATGGTTCGTGACTTTGAGCCCCACGTCGGGCTCTGTGCTGACAGCTCGGACCTGCAGCCTGCTTCCGATTCTGTCTCTCTCTCTCTCTCTCTCTCTCTCTTTCTCTCTCTGCCCCTCCTCCACTCACACGCTATCTCTCTCTCTCAAAAATAAACATTTTTAAAATTTTTAATAAATAAAATGAGAAAATTGTATTTTGTGTTCATGCAATATTTACAACTTCTGGTGCTTTTTAAAAAATGTAGATCCAGGGGTGCCAGGGTGGCTCAGTCAGTTAAGCGTCCGACTTCGGCTCAGGTCACGATCTCACAGTTCGTGAGTTCGAGCCCCGCGTCGGGCTCTGTGCTGACAGCTCAGAGCCTGGAGCCTGCTTCAGATTCTGTGTCTCCCTCTCTCTGACCCTCCCCCGTTCATGCTGTGTCTCTCTCTGTCTCAAAAATAAATAAATGTTGAAAAAAAATTTTTAAAAAAATTTAGATCCATATTTCCATCTTGTATCATTTTCCCTCTACATAATGTCTGTAACATTTCTTCTAGTGCAAGTTTGCTTGGTGATGAATCTTCTCACCCTTTATGTCAAAAGTCTGTTGCCCTCATTTTTGAAAATATTTTTACTGAGTATGGAATTCTAGGTTTGCAGCATTTAAAATGTTCTCTTTCGCTATTCTAACGATATCCCTCTGTCTTCTGGCTTCCATTGGTTCTGACAAAACGTTTGTTGTGTTGGTTTAATGGTCCTCTCCGTAATCTGTATTTTTTTCCCCTCTGCCTGTTTGAAAATTTTTTAATGTAAGAGCAGCCTCTTTTTTTCTTTTCTTCTTCTTTTTTTTTAATCAGAGGTTTTCAGCAATTTGGCCATGGCTGCCCTTGTGTGGTTTTCTCCTTGGGGTTTGCTGGCCTTTGGGGGACTTGTACAGTTTTCATCAAGTATTAGAAACATTTCGGTCTTTATACCTTCAAATAATTTTTTGTCCCCCTTTCTTCTCCTCTCCTTTGGGAGCTTCAGTGCCACCTGATCTGCCTTATGTTGTCCCAAACGTCACTGCGGCTCTGTTCTTTTTTTTCACTCAAGGATATCACATAACTTGCCATCATCATGTCTCTTTAAACTCCCCTTGGCTATGAGTTTCTTAGATTTTCCTTATTTGTTTTATTATTCTGATGTTTTATTTATTTATATATTTTTTAAATTTATTTTTTTAAAATTTACATCCAAATTAGTGAGCATATAACGCAACAGTGATTTCAGGAGTAGATTCCTTAGTGCCCCTTCCCCATTTAGCCCAGCCCCCCTCCCACAACCCCTCCGGTAACCCTCTGTTTGTTCTCCATATTTAAGTGTCTCTTCTGTTTTGTCCCCCTCCCTGGTTTTATATTATTTTTGTTTCCCTTCCCTTATGTTCATCTGTTTTTGATGGCTGTGGCAGTTTTGAGGAGCACCGGTCTGATATTTTGTCGAATTTTTCTCTGTTGGAATTTTCCTGATGGTCTTGTCATGATTAGACCGGGGCTATGGTTTCTTGAGAGGAAGACCACAGGGGTAAAATACCGCTTCATCACATCACGTCAAGGGGAGATACCATCCACTCGACTTCTCGCTGTTCGTGTTGCCCTCGCCTGCCTGGAGGAGGGGAGGGCTTGGCAGGATTCTCCACTAGAGAGAGTCACTGTTCTGCCCCTTCCATACTGTCCCCTTTGGAAGAAAGTCACTAGGCACAGACCACACTTAGGGAGTGGACAGTGGTGCTCTTGGAAGGTGGGGTGTTCGTATAAATTATTGGGAGTTCTTGTGCTAGCAGATTTATCTCTTCTCTCCCACTTACTTGTTTCTTTGAGTATGTCTTAATATCCCTTTGGACTCATGATGTTTATTTTAGACTTTGGGTTAGAACACAGTGCTCCTGTATTTATTTTGTTGGTCAGATCGTTCCAGCTCTGGCCCTGGCCACCGGGACCTATTTCCATTGGCTGCTGTGTCCCTTTGACAGACCCCCCCATCATTGCGGGTGTGTTTGTTTGTTTTGGTGCAGTTCCTTTCTTTCTGGCACCACAAGATTCTCCTGGCCCATCGTGGAAACTGGCCCAGTCTTAGAATCAGCCTTGTCTCCAAGGAGTCCTTCTTCCTTTTATCGCTGTGAGAAATGACTTGTCCCTGGAGAGTTCTTTACAGATGATTTTCTTTTATTTATTATTAAAAATTTTTTTAACATTTATTCATTTTTGAGAGACAGAGAGAAGAGCATGAGCGGGGGAGGGGCAGAGAGAGAGAGAGGGAGACACAGAATCGGAAGCAGGCTCCAGGCTCTGAGCTGTCAGCCCAGAGCCCGACGCGGGGCTCGAACTCATGAGCCGTGAGATCATGACCTGAGCCAAAATCAGACACTCAACCGAGTCATGCAGGCGCCCCTCTTTTCTTTCTTTCTTTTTTTCCCCTTGTGCTTTTCAGGAGCTTCCAAATTTGTTAAAATTTGCCTCTCTTGCCTCTGGAATCAGCTCAGAGTACAAAAATGGTATCTAAAATCAGAGAGTTGGGATAAAGAAAATAGTTTCCATAATTTACATTCTAATCATCTTCCTGGTTTATGAGTATCTAAAACCCACTTCCCATAATAATCATAAATCATAAAATTAAGTCTTCTTACCAATTCTTGCACCGTGGACTGCATAGGGAGATGTGATTGCTCTGTAGACAATCATAGTTTCAGAGACTGAGAAAAACCCAGATATTAGTGATTTATTTATTTATTTTTCAATATATGAAATTTATTGTCAAATTGGTTTCCACACAACACCCAGTGCTCATCCCAAAAGGTGCCCTCCTCAATACCCATCACCCACCCTCCCCTCCCTCCCACCCCCCATCAACCCTCAGTTTGTTCTGTTTTTAACAGTCTCTTATGCTTTGGCTCTCTCCCACTCTAACCTCTTTTTTTTTTTTTCTTCCCCTCCCCCATGGGTTTCTGTTAAGTTTCTCAGGATCCACATAAGAGTGAAACCATATGGTATCTGTCTTTCTCTGTATGGCTTATTTCACTTAGCATCACACTCTCCAGTTCCATCCACGTTGCTACAAAAGGCCATATTTCATTCTTTCTCATTGCCACGTAGTATTCCATTGTGTATATAAACCACAATTTCTTTATCCATTCATCAGTTGATGGACATTTAGGCTCTTTCCATCATTTGGCTATTGTTGAAAGGGCTGCTATAAACATTGGGGTACAAGTGCCCCTATGCATCAGCACTCCTGTATCCCTTGGGTAAATTCCTAGCAGTGCTATTGCTGGGTCATAGGGTAGGTCTATTTTTAATTTTTTGAGGAACCTCCACACTGCTTTCCAGAGTGGCTGCACCAATTTGCATTCCCACCAACAGTGCAAGAGGGTTCCCGTTTCTCCACGGCCTCTCCAGCATCTATAGTCTCCTGATTTGTTCATTTTGGCCACTCTGACTGGCGTGAGGTGATATCTGAGTGTGGTTTTGATTTGTATTTCCCTGATGAGGAGCGACGTTGAACTTCTTTTCATGTGCCTGTTGGCCATCCGGATGTCTTCTTTAGAGAAGTGTCTGTTCATGTTTTCTGCCCATTTCTTCACTGGGTTATTTGTTTTTTGGGTGTGGAGTTTGGTGAGCTCTTTATAGATTTTGGATACTAGCCCTTTGTCCGATATGTCATTTGCAACTATCTTTTCCCATTCCATTGGTTGCCTTTTCGTTTTGTTGGTTGTTTCCTTTGCAGTGCAGAAGCTTTTTATCTTCATAAGGTCCCAGTAATTCATTTTTGCTTTTAATTCCCTTGCCTTTGGGGATGTGCTGAGTAAGAGATTGCTACGGCTGAGGTCAGAGAGGTCTTTTCCTGCTTTCTCCTCTAGGGTTTTGATGGTTTCCTGTCTCACATTCAGGTCCTTTATCCATTTTGAATTTATTTTTCTGAATGGTGTGAGAAAGTGGTCTAGTTTCAACCTTCTGCATGTTGCTGTCCAGTTCTCCCAGCACCATTTGTTAAAGAGACTGTCTTTTTTCCATTGGATGTTCTTTCCTGCTTTGTCAAAGATGAGTTGGCCATACGTTTGTGGGTCTAATTCTGGGGTTTCTATTCTATTCCATTGGTCTATGTGTCTGTTTTTGTGCCAATACCATGCTGTCTTGATGATGACAGCTTTGTAGTACAGGCTAAAGTCTGGGATTGTGATGCCTCCTGCTTTGGTCTTCTTCTTCAAAATTACTCTGGCTATTCAGGGCCTTTTGTGGTTCCATACGAATTTTAGGATTGCTTGTTCTAGTTTCGAGAAGAATGCTCGTGCAATTTTGATTGGGATTGCATTGAATGTGTAGATAGCTTTGGGTAGTATTGACATTTTGACAATATTTATTCTTCCAATCCATGAGCAGGGAATGTCTTTCCATTTCTTTATATCTTCTTCAACTACCTTCATAAGCTTTCTATAGTTTTCAGCATACAGATCTTTTACATCTTTGGTTAGATTTATTCCCAGGCATTTTATGCTTCTTGGTGCAATTGTGAATGGGATCAGTTTCTTTATTTGTCTTTCTGTTGCTTCATTGTTAGTGTATAAGAATGCAACTGATTTCTGTACATTGATTTTGTATCCTGCAACTTTGCTGAATTCATGTATCAGTTCTAGCAGACTTTTGGTGGAGTCTATCAGATTTTCCATGTATAATATCATGTCATCTGCAAAAAGCGAAAGCTTGACTTCATCTTTGCCAATTTTGATGCCTTTGATTTCCTTTTGTTGTCTGATTGCTGATGCTAGCACTTCCAGCACTATGTTAAACAACAGCGGTGAGAGTGGGCATCCCTGTCGTGTTCCTGATCTCAGGGAAAAAGCTCTCAGTTTTTCCCCATTGAGGACGATGTTAGCTGTGGGCTTTTCATAAATGGCTTTTATGATGTGTAAGTATGTTCCTTCTATCCCGACTTTCTCAAGGGTTTTTATTAAGAAAGGGTGCTGGATTTTGTCAAAGGCCTTTTCTGCATCGATTGACAGGATCATATGGTTCTTCTCTTTTTTTTTTTATTAATGTGATGTATCACGTTGATTGATGTGCGGATGTTGAACCAGCCCTGCATCCCAGGAATGAATCCCACTTGATCATGGTGAATAATTCTTTTTATATGCTGTTGAATTCTATTTTCTAGTATCTTATTGAGAATTTTTGCATCCATATTCATCAGGGATATTGGCCTGTAGTTCTCTTTTTCTACTGGGTCTCTGTCTGGTTTAGGAATCAAAGTAATACTGGCTTCATAGAATGAGTCTGGAAGTTTTGCTCTCTCTCTTTTTTCCTTTTTTTTTTTTTTTTCACTTACTTCAGGTTTAATTTGCTCTTTTTTTTTTTTTTCCAGTTCCTTAGGGGAGATTTGGAGTAGAGATCTTTTTTCTTTTCTAATCTAGGAAGTTAGCGCTATAAATTCCCCCCTAATGAATGTTGAGTCCAGTTGATTTCTTACTTCTCACCCTCATTTTACATTACATTTCCTGCTTCTCTACATGCCTGGTATTATTTAGTTGAATGACAATCATTTTAGTTTGTTAGGTGCTAAATATTTTTGTATTCATATAAAAAACCCTTAAGATTTGTTCTAAGATGCAGTTACGCACTTGGAAATATTTTGATCCTTTCCATCTGGTTTTTAAGATCTATTGGATGGGGCCACAATGGTGTTTAGTTTAGGGTTAATTATTCCCATATCATTGGGAATACATCATATGATGTAAGTACTCTACAGGATGATTCCTGAATTTCAAAGTTTTCAAGTCTGGCTGGCACTATTCCCAGCCCCCTGTGGGCACTGAATGCTAATCCCTCTAATCCTTTTGGGTGGTTCTTTCTCTGGCCTCAAATAGCTTTCTCACAGGCACCTGCTGACAGCACTGTACTGAGTAGTTGAAAGTGACCTTTTGCAAATCTCTGGAGTTCTCTCCTCTCCTCTACTCCTCCCAGAATCTGTGGACACCTTGAACTGTCTGGCTTCTGAGCACTGCCTCCTTAACTCGGGGAGCCCCAGGGCCCCACCTGGATTCCCTTCCCTGCAGCAGTGCCTAGCATGTCTCTCAAGGCAGAAATTGAGGGCAATTATAGGGCTAACTTCATTTATTTCCTATCTGTCAAGGTCACTGTCCTTCATTGCCTAGTGTCCCTTGTCTTGAAAACTATTGTCCGTTTGTTGGTTTAACATTTTTAATGTTTATTTATTTTTGAGAGAGAGAGAGAGAGAGCGTGCAAGCAGGGGAGGGGCAGAAAGAGAGGGAGACACAAAATCCAAAGCAGGCTCCAGGCTCTGAGCTGTCAGCACAGAGCTCGACGTGGGGCTCAAACCCACAAACGGTGAGATCGTGACCCAAGCTGAGGTCCGGTGCTTAATGGACTGAGCCACCCAGGTGGCCCTTGAAAACTATTATTTGTACCTTTTGCCTATTAATTTTTTTTTCCAAGCGAGTAGGCTAATCTGGTCCTTGTTACTATAGCCTGGTTGTAAACTTTCGACTAAAGTAGCTTTAATTTACCTGTCTCATCTCAGCAAGATTATGCATCTTTTCATACAATTATGATTCTTTTTGTCTTTCTGTAAATTACATATTCATTTCTTGGCTCATTTTTCCCTAGGGTGTTTCTTCCTCCTCTAGTTTTGGTGAACTCTATAGAGATTTATACACTAGAGATAATAACTCTTTGTTATTAATATGAAATTAAATTCCAGATATTTGCCAAGTATAACATTTGTCATTTAATTCTTATGGGTTTTGTCATGCACATGTTTTTGATTTTTATGTAAAAATATTTTCCCGAATTGCTTCTCAATTATTAAATGTATTTCTTAAAAAAACGGCCTTTATGTAAAACTATTTTTCCTTATTGCGTCTAAATGATTCGATAGATTTTTAAAATAAACAAACAACATAAATAAACACATTCGGTGAAAATCAAGCCATACAGATGAGCTTTATAAGCCCCCCAACCTTGGGTGAGTGGCACTAAGGCTCTGACCTAATAGCCGGACTCTTAGTACCCAGATTTTTTTTTCAGGGAAAATGTCTTTGAAATAAACTTGCATTGATTATCTGCACGTGTCTATATTTGAAATCAGTTGCTAAAGTTGGGTAAGGTGGAGCTCCGTATGCTGAATTCGGTTGTTCATCACCTCCAAGCTCTAGTTTTGGAGAACTAGTCCCTGGGAAGAAACTCCAAGCGCAGGAAGGGAAGCAGAAGATTCCCATCCAGCTAAGACCCCGTGTGGGAGCAGGGAAGCACGGCTAGGGGAAAGAGGTGCCACCGTTTATTGAGCACCCGCTATGTGGCAGCCACTGTGGACGACGACGTTTGTCCAAGAGAAGGGCTGCAGCGGATGCAGCGGATATCGTGCTGTTTGCTGCTGCCTCGTCTTGGGGACACCGTTCCTGAATTCGGAAACCCTCCCTCCTTACCACCCCCGCCTCCCCTCACTGGAAGTCAGTAACTCGCTTTCCCAGCTCCCCTTGCGATTCAGGGCAGGCGCGGGATCCGGCTCCACCAATCAGATGCACGGACGCAACCCTCTGACTTGGAGGAGCGAAGTGATTGGAGGAGGCACGCGCTGCGGGAAATCCGCTTGCGCGTGAGAGTTACAGCCGAGGCTGCGTTTCGGAAGAGCAGCGCTGGGGTCCCGGGGCCCGGCCTCCCCCGTCCGCCCTGTGAGCCGAGATGTCTGTGCTCAGCGTGGACGTGGCACTGGGGGACCTTCACTGGAGGTGACCCGCGGGGGGACTGGGACATTTAGCCACCACCCCTGATCCACAGGCCCTTTGTGGGGGCTCGTCCGGGAGGTCCCTAATACCTTTACACTGGTGCTGGGGGAACCTCTGGCTGTTGTTGCCTGTTTTTTCAGGCTTGTCGGGAGGGAGACACGGTTGAAACTTGCAGCTTCTTCACCGCTGGCAAAGGTGGGGGGGAGGGAAATCAACATCTCTCCTTGTTTGCCGTAGAGAATCGGGTTGGCAGACGGTGAAACCATTGTGCTAATGGCCACCAACGCTTCCCTTTGTTCATTGGAATAGGAGTCCAGCCTTTCCCCCCCGCACCAGATGCTGTGCCTGGTGACAGATGATCGTGAGATGCAGGAGGAAAACCGGGATATCAAAACTCGGTGACCAGCGAGGCTACCAAAACGACAAAAGCCCCCCACCCACCACTCCGTGCGGTCTGGTCTGGAAGGTAATTGTGGGCGGGGTGCGCAGGGGGGTATTTGACATTACATGAAGCCCGACCATGTGAATTTGATCAATTAGTGGGAAGCGATTCCCTCCAGCCCCCCCGGCAAGATCACAGGGAATTTGTTAGCCCTGAACGGGAATGCTTCACAGAAGAGAAGTCCCTGGAAGTGATATCCCCGGAACGCTTTGGCTCTGTTGTCAAGGGGTAGGGTCTCTTGGGAAAGGCTTTAGGGTTTAACGGTCCTCTCACCGTTATCTGGCGCCTGTATATTTAAAGCTTCTGCATTCGTCCATTCCTTCAGCCAATACTTAATGGACGCCAGGCACTGCCCCAGAGTCCATGAACGGCAATGGAGACTGCTTACAGATTCCTCCCTGCGTGGGGTTAACACACTCACATCAGTGTCTCACACCACAAACAGCTCCCTTAAATATGTACCATTTTCCTTATGGAAACTTGAGGTTCAGGTCAGGCAGCCTGTAAGCCCTTCCCCAGCTTGTTCTCCGCAGAGCAGCAAGACTGATCTTTTAAAAACTGCAAATCACTCCCTGCTTAAAATCCACTGGTTCCTCATCATTCTTCTTCTTTTTTTTTTTTTTTAATTTCTATTCATTTTTAAGAGAGAGAGAGAGAGACGGAGCGTCAGTAGGGGAGGGGCAGAGACAGGGAGACACAGGATCCGAAGCAGGTTCCAGACTCTGAGCTATCAGCACAGAGCCCAACGTGGGGCTCGAATCCACAAACCACGAGATCATGATCCGAGCCAAAGTCGGACGCTTAACCGACTGAGCCACCCCAGGCGCCCCAGTTCCTTCCTCGTCACTCGTAAGAGTAAAATCCCAATTCCTTAACATGGGCTGTGAGGCCTTGAAGGATCTGGCTCCTCTTTGACCTCGTCTTGAACCTCTCCCCAACTTGCTTACCATAATTCAGTCACGGTTGTCTTCCCTCTATCCCTCCAGTGTGCCAGGCTGGATCCTGCCCCAGGACCTTTGCACCACCTATTCGTCAACACTCTACCCTCCATGAATTGCCTTGTTACCATTCAGATTTCAGTTCAAATACTACCTCTGCGAGAAGGCCTTCTGAGACTTGGCTACCTTACCTTAAATGAACTCACACCCATCGTTCTTTCCTGCAACGTTTGTTTTATTTTTCACATAGCGCTACCAGTCAGCTTTCTTAGTCACAAGCAATGGAAACCGATTCTGGCTGATGTTGTGGTGAGGAGGGAATCAGCCTTCCCAGTTAGACATACTGGTCTGTTGTGTCCCTTACCAGCTGCAATGGCCTGAGACAAGTTTCTTAATCTCTTTGATCTTATAAAGATGTGAGTCAGGACGCGTGCTTTCCCTGCTCAGTCCTCTAAAGCCTTCTCATCTCAAACAGAGAGAAAGCCAGGCTCCTTTCTCTGCCCTCGAAAGCCATACCAACTGGACCATTTCTTGCCTGACCTCTTCTTCCATGGTTTCCCTTTCGCTTTGCTCCAGTCAGTTTGTCGCAGTCAGACTTAATGCTGCCTCAGGGCCTTTGCACTCACTGATCACGCTGTCTGCAAGGCTCTGCTCTGAACATCAACATGGTTTGCTCCCTCACTCCTTTTACGACTTCACTCAAATGTTGTCATCTCCGTGAAACCTTCCCTGGTTGAAATTTGCAACCCCGTCCCTACCTCCTCCATACCCACCTCTGCTTTATTTTTCTCCACAGAACTCGTCAGCTTGCAACGTACTGTGTCGCTGGCTTGTTGGCTTATTTGCCTGTCTCCCCTCCGCACAGTGACCGCTCCGTGAGAAAGGATGCTTCGTCACCAGGGTGTTCTGGCAGCTGGAACACAGGCGCATGCAGATCCGGTGAGTGAATGAGTGAGCAGGGCTCACCTGCTTTCTCCTCTTCTGCACGGTGGGCGATTAGAGCCCCTCCCCGCCGTTAGGATTGTGAGGACGGAAGGGCTTAAGTCGTTAGAGTGTCTGGCACACGCCTGCAGGAGCTGGCGGTCTCCGGGCTCGCCCCGTGCGGTTTGCAGGCGTGGCTACCCACTCAGGACGAGCAGCCCAGGAAACAGATTGATTGACACTCTTTGCCTCGAGCGGCCCGAGGGCTGTGTTTGAAAAAGTCTTGAGGCCAGTAACTATGAGCAGCTGAAGTCAGTCCACTAGGTTAGTCCGGAGACAGCACTGGTCACACGGACGTTGCCCCCCCGGGGAGAAAGGACAGGGACACTCCGCTTGAGAAAGAAGCAGGACATAATCAATCCCTGTTCACCTGCGGAGCGGCTGGGCAGCAGAATCGGTGAAAACAGAGGCTCCCCCCCCCCCCCCGCCCCCCGCAGCTTTTAAGAACACGGCTGTGCTGTGCCTGGGGAGCCTGGGTCCTAGATCTTACTATGTGACATCTGGTGTGATGGTTAATTTTATGTGCGACTCGGCTGGGCCACGTACTCAGGTATTTGGTTGAACATTATCTTGGATGTTTCTGTGAGGGTGAGTTTTGGATGATATTGACGTTTAAATCAGTGGACTTTGGGGCGCCTGGTGGAGCGTCCGACTTCAGCTCAGATCACCATCTCACCATTCGGGAGTTTGAGCCCCGGGTCGGGCTCCGTGCTGACAGCTCAGAACCTGGAGCCTGCTTTGGATCTGTGACTCCCCCCTCTCTGCTCCTCACTCACTCACACTCTGTCTGTCTGGCTGTCTCTCTCCCCGCTGGGTGTCTTAGGTTCTGCAAACAGGGCCGGTAATCGTGGTAACCCTCGCGGGGCTAGCATGAGCCCTTATGAGCTGGTGCGCACGCGTGCTGAGCGGCCGGAGATGCGGGGGCCACTACCAGCAGGATAGGGCCGCCCCCGAGCGCGTGGGGCCTGAGATAGTGCACGAAACCACAAAATGTGGCGGAGAGCACGTGAGGGCGGCAGGCTCGCTGCGAGTTCTCAGTGCCGGTCAATGGCATCGTCAACGTTTGTCAGTTGGTGGGATCTGATTCACAAGATGAGCACAAATGTAGCTCAGACCGTAAGACGTCTAACACACTTTTTAAAATAGGAATTTACTTTTTGAGGTGGCCAGGTGTCTGGGAACCTCAGTCACGTGGAACCTCCTGGCAAATCCAGGAATTGAGAGATCCTAGGGAAATGTGGGGCAGGGGGAGCCGGGAACACACAATCCAAAGCCAGAGAAATGGTTCTGTGGGAAGCGTCCCGGAAGGTATTCAGGTCCCTGGGCCCCCAGGCTGCCGGATCAGTGTCGTGTGTAAAGTAAAGCATCGGAGAATTAATGGACCTTCAGCCCCTTGGCGTTTCATCTTGTTCAGCTTTAGAATCCTGGTACCCAGCCCAGTGCCCGTCCTATGGGAAGGACTTACACTTCTGTTGAATTGCATGTAATGGCAAGAAGTTAATATCAAACGCAGGGGACTTGATGGATCTTGAAAACTAAAAGAATTTTAAATCTATTTAAAAGATGGCCTAGGGCCATCTTTATGAAGCCTTAATCAGCTTTCCCCGTTTCTGTCTCCATCGAGGGCATCCATGCATCCTATAGAAGTTCTGGAATGCATATTTCAATTAATATTTTCTTTTCAAAGAGGCAGAGTGGTGTAAAAACTGAGCCATGTGAGAATGTTTGTAACTATTAGGCTCTCAGTGTATTTTATTTTATAAGCGTTTATTTTATTTAAGAGAGAGAGAGAGAGTGTGTGTGTGTGTGTGTGCACGTGCACGCACGCGTGTATGAGGTGGGGGAGGGGCAGAGGGAAAGAGCGAGAATCTTGGGCAGGCGCCGCACTCAGCACGGAGCCTGACTCAGGGCTCCGTCTCATGACTCTGTGATCGTGACCTGAGCCGAAACCAAGAGTTGGACACTTTACTGACTGGGCCGCCCAGGCGCCCCTATTTTATAAGCATTTATTGAACACCTACTGCTTCCGATAGCAGATGAAGGGACAGATGACGTTTAGAATATGCTTGCAGCCTGAGGGAGCTCCTCGTGTAGCTGGGCTCCCGTATCTCACGGTATATATGGGTATACAAATAAGTCTGCTGCTGTCAACATTCACAGGTAGGTGAGATCCCTGTGGGTCGTAGAAATAAGGGAAGAGCCTCTTTGGGGAGGTGAAACTTAAACTGAATTATATCATGATGAGTTTGTAGGTGTCTTGAAGACAAAATTCACAACCAACTTTGAATGAATTAAGCTCCCGAAGTGTGACAGGTGGCAATGAGAACGTGTCTTCAAAGGCCGGGTTGGTCCGTGTCCCTGAGCTGAGTGGCCCCACGGGTTTCCTCCTACCCTACCGGCCACGTTACACGGCGATTCACACATCTGAGACGGGTGTGCATTTAACCCAGACCCGGTCAGCGGTGCTGAGCGGAGGGCGCACCGTGGGCAGCTCAGGTCCCCGGGAAGCCTGCCTGGTTCAGGGATGAGGCGGAGAGGCGCTGGACGCTGCTGCCATAACGTCACCTCTTGGGAAGTGGGAGAGAAATTCTCTTGCCTGTGCAAACACCAGGCGCGGGGCACCAACCCCTCGCAAAGCTAGCAAATCCCGGCTGGCCGGAACGCGGGTCGGTGCGGAAGTCGGTAGCAGAGGCAGGGAAGGCGGAAGGGTATTTTGGCGCCGCCACCGTCACCGGCACGTCGGCCGCAAGGACAGTGACAGCAACGCCTTAGAAACCACAGTAGCGCGGCCGGAACTCCCCGGGGCTACGGCGTGTTTCCTTAGCTTGCGTCACCCCCGCTTAAGCCTCACGGGGTATCTGTTACGCACGCACACGTACGTACGTGTACGTAGGTAGCGAGTATAAACTATCCTGAGATGTCGCCGGACGGAGCGAGGATGCCAGTAAGCCCTATTGCGTATTTTATCGATGTTCCACTGTGCCTGGAGACTCTCGTTATGGAAATGAGCTGATTAGCCCCTTGTAGTTCTCCCCCCCCCCGCTGCACGTCCGACTTCTGTCGGCTACACCGCAGTCGGTTGTCTTGACTGAACGTAGGGAAGGCGGCTGTGCTCTGTCCGTGGTGTGATTCTAAAATCTGTAAACCAACGCAGTCACGCTGATTCTGTTTCTGTGACTGTAACGTCCTATGAGGCCACGTGGTTTGGTGACCAGCTGCGACGGTAGCCGAGGGGGAGGGGAGGGGCGGGGCGGGGGGGGGGGGAAGGATTCTGGCCTCGGTCTGAGGTCTGGTTGTCTCCTTCGCTGGCTGCGTGCCTTCCACAAGTCACGCCCCCTCCCGTGCCTCAGTGTCCCCGCCCGTAAGACAGGAAGTGACTGCGTCCCCCTCACTGGGTTGTAAAAGCTGTGTGAGCGTGTGTCGGCAGGCTGTCCCGCGTGTAGGGATCGCTCTGCACGCTCGCTGTCACCACAGTGACAGGTCCCGTGTGTCACAGCCTCTCCACCCGATCCTGCTCCAATTCTCTTTACCCTCAGCTCTGGGAGGCTTCCTCCGCTTACTCCTCCAGCCCCCCGTTGAATTTGTTATTTTGGCAATGATTTTTCTTTTCCAGGAACTCTTCCGTATTCCTCCCGTGTTTTCGGAATAGCTTCTTCTCAAGTTCTGTGGCTGCGATACCATCTCAAATCTCTCTGAAGATACGAGTTCAGCCTTTCAGGGGTCTCTTCTCTTCTCTGAGTGGGCGCTTTCCTTTGGGGGGGGGTCTGTGTTTATCCCGCCCCCCCCCCCCCCCGGGGTGATGTTTTCCCCAAGGTCTGCCGATCCCGCCTGTCCTTCTGGTGTATCCGTGAAGGACCGAGCTGGCGGATAGAGGGGGCTCCGCGGCTCTCTGCCGGGTGCGTGTGTGACTGTGTTTGATCTTTCGGCTTCCCCCACGGAGGGCAGGTTGAGGCGGGCTTTCACCTGTGCGCGGGGTCTGTCGGCCAGCGGCTTGACGTCAGTCTGTATGCACTGGTGCAGACAGAGCGCCCCTCCTTCCGAAGGCAAACTCTACCTAAGCACCAGCCATCTGCAATTAGGAGGTGTAGCCTCGTCGGGCTTTTCTGTTTCTTTGGAAAGTGGAAGTCAGCTGCAGTTTGGAAATAAATGCAGCAGTTAGTGGGGTGGGTGTGGAGGTAACAATGCTGGGGGTGCTGATACCCAGCTCTTTTGCTGACATATCTAAACATTTTTTAAAACATTGTTAAATGTTTATTTTTGAGAAAGGCACAGCATGGGTGGGGGAGGGGCAGCAAGAGAGGGAGACAGAATCCGAAGCAGACTCCAGGCTGTGAGCTGCCAGCACAGAGCCCGACGTGGGGCTCGAACCCACGAACCGTGAGATCATGACCGGAGCTGAAGTCGGACGCTTAACCGACTGACCCAGCCAGGCGCCCTAAACATTTTTCAGATAATGATTTTAGATTTATAGAAGAGCTTCGATGGTAGACATAAAAGGATTCCTGTATACTGTCCGTTTGCCTCTTCCTAATGTCACACGCACGCTGCATTTGTTAAACTAAGAAATTAGCATTGCTACCTTACCATTAACGAAACTATAGGCCTTTGGGGTTTTTTTTGGATTTCACCAATTTTTCCACTAATGTCCTTCCTCTGTTCCATGGGCCAGCTGAGGGCACCCCGTTTCCTTTGTCTCCTGCGATCCGTGACATTTCCCCATTTCTCACGGCCACGATGCTTTGGCAAGCGATGGTCAGGCATTCTGTAGAATGCTCCTCAGTTGTGGTTTGTCTGGTGTTTTTTTATGACTAGACTGGTGCGGGGAATAAGTTAGGAATTCTCTGAGCTTGCACCAATGAGTTAACAAGACTTAGGATGAAAGCATCCGAGATTAGGTAAACAGGGCAGAAGCGTCCCCAGCAAAGTACAAAAGCAGAAAGCTGCTTTCACAGGACGGAGGGTCCAGAATAGGGAAACAGGGAAACAGGGCCAGAGACCACAGCAGGGCAAAGTTGCCCAGAGCAGAGCTGATCAGTGAAAGAAGGGAGCCTTGTGGACCCTGAGGTAGCATGCTCTATCTGCCTTGTTCCGTGGGCAAGTGAAGGTAAACAGACGTGGCATCTCGTGCCTGCCGTAAACAACCATCTGCTGGGCCCTGCGCTTTTGTTTTGTATTGCCCTAAACCCTCACGCCGGACATCTTCGAAACCCCCCTTCTCTCACACACACGAGTTAACGTTGACTGTTTCGTTGTCTCTTTCGGTACGTCCATCACATTTGTAAGCCTTCTGATCCTAATAAAAACAGAGCAAGGACCCTTACTCTGGGCTCTCGTCTCCCCCTGGACATTAGGCTCTCTCGCAATTAATTCTGCGTCCGCTCTCTCGCCGGACAAGACAACTCCAGACTCAAAGTCTGCGACAGACTGGAGTTATGGATTTGGGGGAAGTCCAGTGTGGGAACGGAGTGCGCTTCTCATCACGTCCGCCAGTGTCACCTGATACCAGTGTGACTTTTTGCAGGTGTTCTCTAACCACCTGGTTTAGGTGGTGCCTGTCAGGTTTCTCCTCCACCACATCACTGCCTTTCCCTTTCCGTGTCCCGTCTGTGAGGAGTGAGTCTCTAGGTTCAGGGCATCACGCTCCAGGATAACGGCCATGCTTACCCATAACCTACCCCTGGCCGCTGTCTTCATTGGGGGCAGACTGGGGTCTCAGCCAAGTTTGGTGCGTTCTCAAGGGCTTTGGGGCTTGGGGGATGCAGAATGTCAGGGCAACCTCTTCCTCCAACTCATCTTTAGCATTGGAGATGTATAGGGGCACTTTTTCAGTTCATCACATGGAAAGCTACTCTGTGATTTGGGAAGAGGCCACAAAATAGGATTTCTCTGGGTCCCAGTTTGCCTCTTTTGAAAAGGGGTTGATGCTTTTGGCCTTGCAGAGATCTGGGGACCCAGTGGGACGGTCTGGGCAGAGGGGCTGGCCCCGGGCCTGGCAGGTGGTCGGCTCTCAGCAGATGCCGGTCCCCCATTGCCCCAGCCATCAGCGCTGTCTATCACCGCTAACATTTTAAAGTCCTGCAGTTTACTGTCACTGCAGAGGACAAACGACTCTGAGGAGTGCTTTTCACAGGATAGAATTTTTTCAATCTTTTTTTTTAATGTTTGTTTATCGATTTAGAGAGAGAGAGAAGTGGGGAGGGACAGGGAGAGATAGAGGACCAGGAGAATTCCAAGCAGGCTCCGAACTGCCAGCACAGAGCCCGATACAGGGCATGAACCTACCAAGCGTGAGACCATGACCTGAGCCCAAATCAACAGTTGGATGCTCCACTGACTGAGCCACTCAGGTGCCCCTCATAGGATAGAATTTTAATATGGAAGAATGAAATATGAGATCACTATTTATGGCCCCTCTTGTCTCTCTTTGGCAAATCAGAGCCAGAAAGTTCTGTGTGTGTGTGTGTGTGTGTGTGTGTGCGCGCGCGTGTGTGTGTTTAAATATTAAAACTATAATATTTTCTTCAAATCCAGTGAAATTTGAGTTTCCCTTTGCTAAGAGCCCTGTGCTTAGCCCAAACCCGTTCCCCCCTCCTCTTTCCTAATGGACTTTCCCTTTTGTTCACCCATGTCGCTCACTCCTTCATCCAGCCTAAACCACTCACAGCACTTCCTTCGCCCATGCCAACGCTTGGTTCAGGATGGGCATGAGACCAGATTTTGACCAATGAGTCATCAGGGAAAGCTTGGGGGATTCTGGGAAAGACTTCCCTTTTTTGAGAGAAAGCTCCGGGAACACAGGATCCATCCTACCTCCCTGAATGCTCTTGTGTCTGGTGTGATGTGCTCAACTGTGGGGTCACCAGCCTGAAGATGATGCCAACCCATTAGGGATATCCGTGCAGAAGGGCGGACGAAACCTGGACCCTGGTGGTATCGTTGATCTGTGGACCGTTCTGTGCCAGGAGTTCCCCTCCCCTGGACTCTCTGGGGATAGTACTTTTTTGTGTGCCAGGCGGTTAAAGTCGGGTTTCTCAAGTAAGAGTTTACTGAATGCATGAGCAAGTGTGCAAGTCCTCTGCATTTGTGTCTTGCTCTTCTGTTCCACAAAGGTTTCGAGGTGGCTCATATGGAAGAAACCCAATTGCTTAAAAAATAGACTTTACAAGATAAAACATGAGAAATAGAGAAATGGTGAAATTAAGTTACAAGATCAACACCAGATACTCAACGCCACGCTGTTCTCAAAAATGAGCCTAATCTTGTCTCTCGGGTCCCTGTTAGCTAAATAAAGCCATTAGTAAATGTCACAGTGTCCTACATCTGTCCTTCGTGCCCACACGGCCTCACCTGACTGGTCCAGGAGTCTCTGAACTGAGCTGGACTGTCGCACTCTTCCGCTGGGGAACTCGTACCAAGGGATACAGAGGATTCAGACAGGTGGCCGTAGGCTCCGAAACGGTGAGATGATGAATCTTGGGAGCTGCGCAGGGTGATGAAACGGCTGGAAAAGCAAGTGTGCAGAGCAGGGCAAGAGCACAGCATGCGTATGTGAAGGTGGGGCTGAGGGGGGAGCTCTTGCAGCTTCAGAGAGCAAGGTGGCAACTGTGGCTGCCGGCTGACCCCCCAGTTCCCACGAGGGCATCTGAAGTGCTCCAGATGGCATCAGTAGGATTCCTCCTGGTCCTTCTCACAAATCTGCTTTTCCTTGAGCTTCTGGGTCTCTGTTCTCGATAATCATTGTTCTGAGACCAGGACTGATGAGAGGCGATAGCACCGAACCAGTCAGAATAGACTAGCTTGTGTGGCAGTAACAAATATCCCCCAAATCTCAGTGGCTTCAAACAGCAAAGACCTACACATAGCACACATCCATCACGGGTGGACTGCCGTGCTGCTACACGTCTCCTCTCTGGGACCCAGACTGACGAAGTAGCCTATAGCTGAATCATTACCAGTCACTGTGGCAACCGCCCAGTGGATTAAAAGTGGTTGGAAAGAGGAAATCACCTATTGTGGCAATGTAATTTCCTGCTTAAGCCATATTGAATTACTTGCTCTTCTTGGGAGGTGACCAGATTTCTTTGATGCCTTTGGGACTTGGCAAAAAAGACCTTAGCAACAACCTATAGGACATGGAACTAATTCTTCAAGAGGTATAGACATAAAGCATAATACAAGAAAGCAGGTCCGCCATTACATTCTGGTTGCGACCTCAAAGAGTGGGAAGTAGGTGAGAGTGGGGAAATTCTATCAAAAGAGATGTGGAGGAGGCTAGTGAGTAAAACTTGGGCTTATTTGATTTTGGTCTCCGATAGAGTAGGACTGTCCAAAGGTGATTTTCACATACTCTCCTCTGTTAGGTGTGGCTGTGATCAAAGCCTGCCCATTTCCCCCACAAAGAAGGAGGAATTTCTCTTCTGAATGGTTAGAATCTGAGTCACTGATAGGGCCACTATTACTAATGGCTGGAGCTGCTGTGCTTGGCGTCCTTGAATTGGATGGTGCCAAGGTCAAAATTTGAGAAGAGTCGAGGGTCTTGCTAAGACCCTAATCCTGGTCTTCTTGCTTCAACTTGAGCTTCTCACAGGGCTCTGCACTGGGGCTTTGGTGTTGATAGGGACGCTTGTTCACTGATGCCTATTTTGCTATTGTTTCATGAGCTCCTTTAAGAATCTGTTATAATGGGGTTTGGGGACATGGCGAAGGGCTGTCAGCACAACAGGATTCAGGTATTTCTCACCCTGCCCAGAACATCATCTGAGAGCGCCCCACTCTCACCCTTAATTGTTAAGAGTTGGCTAAATGTGACCTGCGAAATGAATTTCTATTAGGAAATGCCATTAAGTATAGAACATGGTTGTTCAAATAGCTTCCAAGAATCAGGACAATACAAAATGGCGGCCTTGACGCCTGGGAAGAGTCTGCGTGTAATGTGTCACTCTCGCTGCGGAGAGGAAAGGATTAGAAAGTGTGTGTTTGGGGAACGTGGAATCAACACGAGGTGCAGAGACACTGAGAGGGAAATCCATTAATCATGTTTGTCCGTGCTTACCCAGGAAGAAAAAGCTGTGTGTGTTTTGTTGACAGTCAGTAATTAAACACGAGAGAGGCCTCATCATGATTTCATGCTCCCGGTAGGAAGAGGAAATGGTGAGAGACACAGCGCATGGGCTGAATCATCAGAGCGATAGGCATTTGCTAAACGTGGCCAGAGCTGGGCGCCGAGGTGGGAGCGTCTGCACTCCTTCCACATCCATTGAGAACCTGCTGAAAGGCAGTTCGGTGCTGGGGGCCAGCAGAGCACAGCCCGCCCTGATGGATTCAGAACCTGGCGTGGGAAAGAGGGTTTGGGACAAGATACTGTAATATCTGCCAGTGAACAGGAAGGGATTCACACCATCCAGCTTTGGCTTTACTATTACTCTAAATATGCACCATTTTTACTCACTGGCACAAGAAGCCTACGAGGTATTTCCAGGGAGGCAAGGAAACCCTGTTGCCACCGCCCGTCTCCAGCTTGTCCTATCATGCCCAGATTGCAAATCACGATCCTCCTGCAAATTCTTGCTTCGGTGCAAATTTCTCTGATCAGATTGCTTGCTCAGCAGTATTGGGCTGGGCTACTCCTTGGGAATGGGTGTTTGCATGAGGGAGAAGGGAAAAGTCTTTTGGAACTTGGAACTCAGGGGAGATGGCTCTGAGGGGGTGGGTAGGGACTGCGTACTCCACTGGGTGGAGGGTGGAGAAGGGCAGCCCCTGGGAGTGCACTGGAGAGTGGAGAGAAAAATACCCAGGAAGTACAGTGGGGCCAGACGGCAGGCAGGAGGATGCCCAAAGCAAGCTTCACCCACCCCACCCCACTTAGCGTTGGGCTTGCTCTCATCTCATTCATTCCAAAATTACTGATGACCTCTTATGAGCCAGCAGAGTTGGGCCTGGAATATGGAGGCTGAGACACAGACACAGCCACGAATAGGTCTTGGCCTCTCTCGGCTTGAAGGAGGATGAGCCATGGGCAAAAGTCGCCTTACTGTGCAGTTAATGGCCGTCAGAGCCAAGGGAAAGTGAAAGTGCGTGAGCAAGCACGTGGAAAAGGTCATGTCTGGCTCGGGTTAGTCAGTGTGGTCAGGAGACCAGAAGCCATCGTGGAAGGGGTGGAATTGACCCCGGAGAGGCATGTATTTTGATGTGCGGGTGTGGGAGTTGAAAGGCATCCCAGGCAGGGACAAGGGGGTGGGCAAAAGCAGGGAGGCGGGAAATCCAGAAGTCTGTGCTTTAGAGTACATGGTTTATCAGCACCCGCACATGTGCTGTATAGAGGTTTGAGCTGTGTAATTTGAAATTTTAAGAGTTTTTTTGCTCTAGGTGGAAAACTTTCTGTATTTTTTCTCTAATAAACGGATTGCACCTTTATAGTGTAAAATAATGATGGTGATGATGAGAGTAATAACGATGATAATAATACAAATTGGGATCGAGTTTGATTTTATTGGGAGTCAAGTAAACACATTACCAACTTGGTGTCCTTCCCCCTCCTGTCTCTATGTTTCCAATTCAACTAGAGCCTTTTGGCTCTAAGAGGAACACGGCCCCTCCCCACCCAACCCCGAACAGGAACAACGTCGCAAGAAGGAATGCCCAAGAAATAGTTTATTCTGAACAAGAAACAACATCAACTTAAACACAGCCAGGAAATCTGGTGTCTCTTGGGCTTACTTCTAGCTCCTGCCCCCTAATTCATGAACTCAGCCCAGCAAGAAATCCTAAGTGCTGCCCGGGTCACAGTGAAGAGAGAAGCAGCCCTGCGGTTGCCTGAAGGGAACAGGACAGTGCCGGTGGGGGACGGAGAACGACGAGTGCGCAAGACAAGCAGACTGACGTGGGCAACGGAATCGAGGAGTAGGCTTGGCTGAAAGGAGGACTCTTAGGAGCATCTCCTTTTTGAAGGTTAAAGACAGAAAACCACACCCTCCGTTAAAACGTCTCTTAAGATTTCGGAGAGATGGCACGGACGGCCCCGAGGGTGGACTGATGATGTAAAAAGTAAAAACCGGAAGTTGGAAGGAAAACTAAAACCACAGCGGAATGTCGACAGGGATGGACGGAGTTCCAAGACTCCGGGAACAAAAGCTCAAGGAAGCCAAACCACCGGACTCGTTTCTGCGGAAAGTGACCTGCCAAACGAGTGGCGTAGGGAAGTCTCTGCAAACGATGACGGTGACGCGGGCACAAAGTGCCTACCATGCAGTGGGTGCCCTGTGCTGGGCACGGGACACACAGAATGCCACCGACTCCCGTAACCACCCTGCAAGGCTGGCTTCATCACCGCCGCTCTGAAACAAGGAAACGACACCGAAGTGATTATGCCGTTTGCCTAAGGTCTTCCGGTTGGTAAACAGCAGGGCTGGGTTCCGAGCACGAGCCTGACGCCGCGCGGAAGCTCGGTCCCCGGCGCTACGGCGTCTCCCCATCCAGAGGGCAGAGTGCTGCCCGCACAGGTCCCACCGCCGTTTGTTCCTTGTGCGACTCCACTGTCCTCCTAGACTCAACTTCTTGGTGACCCACGCTTCTTTGTTCCTCAATACAGAGCCACCTCATCCGTGGCACTTGGGGACCCTCTTTAGGACAATGCTGAGGAGGCCACTTCCCACCCTTCACAGGAAAGACGCCCAGAAAGGGGACGGGGACTCAGAATTTGGCGGTGGGACTGGGTTTGGGAGGAACTCTCAAAATGGTGGTCAGTGACTTGACCTTCTGAAGGGCATCCACCTGCCATGCCAGTGCGGGGTGGGGGGGGGGGCCTGCTGGGATTACAGGTGGGAGGCGGTCTTCTGTGAAGAAGGGCAGACACGCACCTGTAGCATCAGGACCTAGGGGACCAGGCTGGTGCGCGGCCACGCCACCTTAGAGGGTCAGAAAGACCGGCCTCCCAGAGGCGGCAAATGAAGACACTTCCGGTTTTGCTCCAGGATGTGGGAATCGTGGGAATGGAGGGGGTGCCTAGTTGCCTTGCGGGATGGGAGTGGACTTCAAATATCAAGGTTCTATTTTGCCTGTGTAAACAATTTCATAAATGTCACAGATTTTGCATGTCTCCTACCTATTTGGTTTCTCCCAATAACCTTGTAGAAGTGGGACAGACAGCTGTTTTAACCCCTTTGGCAGATGCAGAAAACTGAGGCACAGGAAGGGCAAGGTTGTCCGAAGTCACGCAGAGAATCCGTCAGGCACCTGCGACCAGAACCCGGGCTTCCCAGCTCCAAGCCCAGGGCTGTCTCTGCATCTGGTGTTACCAGGAGTGAGATAGGGACCATCGTGGCACAGAGAGGGGCTTCCGGTGGGCAGGACGGGAATGCGCACAGTCCCGTCAGGCGGCCGCAGGCGGTGGCTTAGCTGCTGCAGCCCCGGGAGCAGGCGTGGCCCAGGATGTTGTTGTTGCAGCCGTCCTGGAGCTTGCCCTGGGTCTGGCTCCCAGCTCGGCCCTCTGTGTCCAAGAGCTGGCTGGTCTGCCCCTGCTGCCTCCTCAGCCTGCAAATAAACACAGCACAGACCTGAGTTGGTGGCATAGAACGGAGGGTGGCGGGAGGTCCGGGAGACGCGTTTGGACAAACAGGGCAACTGGGAAGCCCTCGCCCACGCCGTCCCCTGGCTTGGGAGGCACGGCTGCTATGGGCCCAGAGTGTGGCGCCCTGGAGCCCAGGCGGGCCTGGGATCGAAGCCTGGGTCGGGTGCACTCCGGTGAGATACTTAACACACAGAGCCTCAGTTACCCTATCTCCGGAAAATGGGGATAATGATTCCTGCCTTATGACTCCCTGCGAAGTCTGCGGGAGATCATGGATGCGATTTGCAAAGCTCACACCGTCGGTGTTGGTGATGAGCCCCCGCGCATCATTCATTCACGCCTGTGATCGAATGCCCACTGATGTATCAGCCACCATGCAGGGGAGCAGGGGAGACCCTGGCCAGCAAAGTAGTCCTCTTGTCTGTCCTCACGGAGTTTACCATCTAAACGGGCAATGGCCACTAATCAACTTATACCCCAAATACATATCCAAACAGATGAGCACCCAGCCTTACAAAATGGCCCACGACAAACTGTTAAGGGGGCATGAGTCTCAGCCCTGCATTTCTTCACAGCTGGCCACCCTCCACAGCATCTAAGACGTCAACATCATTCTCTTTGTGACCTTCAAGTTCACGTTCACGCATGATCCTAGAACTGTCACCGCGTGCATGGTGCAGGCAAAAAATAAAATGGAGACCTTCAGGGAGGGAGGGAGGGAGAAGTCTGAGACCAGGAAGAACACAGCTCTCAGCACTTGCTAGTTGGGCACCGTGGGTCAAGCTGCTGTCTTCTTCTGGGCCTCAGTTTCCCTCTGTAAACCTGGGATTATCCCATTCACTTGGCAGGAGGCTAAGGGAATCAGAGAGCATGTGTGTGAAATATCCACTATGGGGCTGGAAATAATAATATTGCCACAATTCTTTTTAAATTTTTTAAAATTTTTATTTAAAAACAATTTTTTTTTTTTTTTTTTTTTTTTTTGAGAGTGAGAGAGACAGAGTGCAAGCAGGGGAGGGGCAGAGAAAGAGGGAGACACAGAATCCGAAGCAGCAGGCTCCAGGCTCCTAGCTGTTAGCACAGAGCCCGATGTGGGGCTCGAGCTCATGAACCACGAGTTCATGACCTGAGCCAAAGTCAGTCGCTCAACCGAATGAGCCACCCGGTGCCTCTAAATTTTTTTTAAATGTTTATTTATTTTTGAGAGAGAGAGAGAGACAGAGTGCGAGCGGGGGAGGGGCAGAGAGAGAGACACACAGAATCTGAAGCATGCTCCAGGCTCTGAGGTGTCAGCACAAAGCCCAATGTGGGGCTCGAGCTCATGAACCACGAGTTCATGACCTGAGCCAAAGTCAGTCGCTCAACCGACTGAGCCACCCGGTGCCTCTAAATTTTTTTTAAATGTTTATTTATTTTTGAGAGAGACAGAGACAGAGTGTGAGTGCGGGAGGGGCAGAGAGAGAGACACACACAGAATCGGAAGCAGGCTCCAGGCTCTGAGCTGTCAGCACAGAGCCCGATGTGGGGCTCGGACTCCCGAACTGCGAGTTCATGACCTGAGCTGAAGTCGGACGCTTAACTGACTGAGCCACCCAGGTGCCCCATATTGCCACAATTCTCCTTGTTCTGAAGGACGCAGGTTTCAGACTGAATTTACTTTTTAACATTAGTGGCTTCCGTCCAGCAGAGTGTGGACCTATGAAAGATGTAAACAACAGCCACTTCACTCGGCAAACATGCACGTGACTACAACACAGTCATGGCCTTGACAGGTCACAGTGTGTGTGTTTGTGTGTGTGTGTGTGTGAGTGCGTGCGCACGCTTGGTGGGGTCTTCTAGTGTCTGCAACAATGTGAGGGCTGGAGTGAGCTCTTCAGGTAATGCTGAAGTACCAGCAACAACACAGTATTTTTAAGACGGGAAACTTGGTGGCCACTGCCTCCTACCCTTGGGCCACCCGCAGGGCCGAGGAGCAGGTGTGCGGTCCCTGTGCCCCTGTGGCTCGCAGCTGTCCAGCTAGCACACCTGGGAAAGATGGTTAGGGCTCGCAGTCATCATCCTATTGAAGGAGGCGTCAGCACCCAGAGGGCGGCCTGGGGTCTAGAGGACAAAGTGGGTGGGGCAGGGAGAGTCTTTCTAGGATGCGGAGAGGGGGTGGTCAGACTTCCTGGGCAGGGCTGGGAACTTCCCGGGAACCTTCCTCCCCTGTCCCTTCTCTTTCCTCTCCTTTGTTTTAAGGGACTCTCTCAGGCACTCCTGGAAAGAAAATCAGATAAAAACTAGGGAAAAGTCGAAAACTCAAATGGCTAAGAACCTAAATGGCAGATGCCTGCACTTCCAAAGCAGGACGTTCCTCTTTGGTTCATAACTATAATACCATGTAATTCTCTGGGTGTATCACAAGATAAACACGAATCCCATTACCACTTTCTGTTAAATGTTCAAACACAGCAGAGGTAGCATTGCTGTCTCTACACCCCAGTCCTTCTCTAATTATAACACAAAATATAGCTTCAAAAGTTGCATAATAAAGAATGGAGCAGATGAGGGAGAGGTGGATTTGGAAATCTTGTTGGGGCAGGGAAGGTTTCCTGTTTGAGCTGGGCTTTAAGGATTTGTATGGAATGGGGGTAGCGGGAGGGAGGCAGGGGTTCTGAAATGAAGGGACAGGAGTGAGGTAAGGCACAGAAATAGAACAAACAGAACACTGCTGTGTGGACCAGCATCCTCTCTGGAGCTGATGGTTTAGGCACTCTGGCCCCTTCTTTTGGCCAGAGTTATTTACGAGTAGAACCAGCAGCTTCAAGTCCGCCTTCTTCTGTGGAGCGTCATACATAAAATACTGTGACCGTGAGTACTGGACCCTACAGCACTAACTGAATGAAGTACGGGGCATGCGTGCCCCTGGCAACCTACCATCAGATTCATTGTGAACCAAGGTGGCCGAATCAAGGAAGAGGGACCCTTCTCTGGGCATCCCCCCATCCACCTAGAGCCTGTGGAGCTGGGATTCTACTCGAGTTCCGGGAGACACCAAAGCCTGCATTCTTCCAACTACATCTGCAATGCCCCTCACCCACCAACATTCATCATCCATTCTCCACCCACCCAGGAAAATCCATCCATTTTCCACCCACCGATCCATATATTCATCCACTTATTTACTCATCTGCCTATTCACCTACCCCATCCATCCATCCATCCATCCATCCCCCATCCATCCATCCACCCTTCCATCTGTTCATCCATCCATCCATCCATCCATCCACCCTTCCATCCATCCATCTACCAATCCATCCATCCACCCTTCCATCCATCCGCCCTTCCATCTGTTTATCCATCCATCCATCCCCCATCCATCCATCCACTTCCATTATGTCCACCCATCTGTCCCACCCCCAACCCCACCTATTCATCCCTCCTCACCTGTCCACCCCTCACACCCTTACCGATTTACCACCCAGCCACTCACCTCCCCTATAAACACCCAACACCCATCCATCTGCCTCATCCATTGATCATCCCCCCATCCACCTAATTATCTATCTAGTCATCCATCCATTTCTTCATCCATTCACTATACACTGATCTGTCGATCTCCTGATTTACCCCCATTTCCCCATCCACCCCCCTCCCATCTATCTCCTATTCATCTACTATCCATCCACCCATCACCCTTCTGCCTATCCGTTTATCCATCCACTCCCATATTTCCATTCATCATTGCCACCCACCCATCTGCTCAATACACTTCCACCTACCCACCCACCACCAACCCGTGCATCCCCCTACCCTTCCACTAGCACGGTCTGTGGCTCACAGTTGAAGGGGCTGTGGAGCAGGGCAGAGAGAAAACAGCGAACATTCACTGTGATGAAGTCTCTGCTGGAAGGAAGTGCCACAGCGTAGCACCAAGGGTCTGGGCTTAGAGCCAGCCTCCATCCCTGGGGCTGCCACTTACGAGCTACGTGACTTTGGGAGGCTGGACTCCCAGGGCTATCGTTCTTCAAGACCCATGCTCTTTCCGTTGACTCCTATGCCGTCCAATCTGGACCTGGAGGGAAGAGAGCGTGGAATGATTTTTCCACGCTCTGAAGGAATTAGAATGGCTCGTGTTGCTGAAATAGGAATCCGTGAACCGAGAAAGAGATACGAAACCATATGGTTGTGGCCCTGAGAGCTCACTTCTATGACTAGCCCACAGCCCGGTTTTATCTGTAATGGGAAGAAATGAAAAAGGCTTTTACATATCCTACTAGGCAGAGCTCAAGTCTGCTGATGCAAATTGGCTGGTTATCCCTGCAATGGCAGGAACATTTAATTTTCTCAGCCAACTTATCAAATTAATTGTCAGCTTTGTGGCCGGAATTCCGAGTGACAGACACAAGTTCCCTCAACCCGCCCCCCCCACCCCGAACTCCACCATTAGATGCTAGAAGGAAGCACTCTAGGATAGCAAACCTTGCCCAAGGAGAGGAGGACACACATTAAAATTCGTAATAAATCGGGCTGGAGGCATTTTTCAAAGGCAAAGCATCTGAGAGAGTAAAATAAAATGATTAGCAATCAGAGTAATTTAAAATCAAGCTATATCACACAGGCTGGATGCAGTCGGCTTAATACCCAACATCCATCCAGTACGGGCTTTCCGCAGGTAAGGCCCTGCCTCTGACATGAGAGCCGGGTTTTCGTTTGTGCCATCAGCTTCGAGAAAGAAAACCATTTTAAAGCGTTTTCACACCTATTGATATCATCCCACTGGTTCTCCCCATGTATGTTTCCTGGATTGTGTAGAAAGGTGGATGGAGAGGCAAAGGGGTGTATCAGGAGAGTGCAGGCTTAGGAGTCTCAGCAGAATTAGATCAGAGGCCAAGCTTCGCCATCACTGGCCGAGTGGCTGGGGACTTGCAACTTCTTCAAGTCTCTCTCTCTCTCTTCATCTGCAGCACAGGGACAGGAGAAGATGAACCACTGTGTGCCATCCGTCTTTCCCATAGCAGCTACTTTATAAAGGGCAGCTATTTAAAAACAAATTTTAATGTTTACTCACATTTGACAGAGAGAGAGAGCACAAGCAGCGGAGGGACAGAGAGAAAGGGAGACAGAATCCAAAGCAGGCTCCAGGCTTCGAGCTGCCAGCACAGAGCCCGACGTGGGGCTCGAACTCACGAGTCGCGAGATCATGACCTGGGCAGAAGTCAGATGCTTAACCGACTGAGCCACCCAGGCATCCCTAAAGGGCAGCTATTTTTGCGATGATGATGATGATGATGATCGCATTGTGGAGATACTCTCATTTTGCAGATCAGGAAACTGAGGATCAGGAAGTAAAAGTTAACTGCCTGTCATAGTTCTGATGGAAGCCTCCAAGCATGGAGGCCCCCAGAGATGGTTCTGTAGGCCACGTCCTGGGTGGGGAGGGGGTCAGGGCAGAAGAACTGGAGGAGTGGAGGATACTGGGATGGGGTACACACGGAATGGCTGAGCGTCAGGACCCAGAAAGTGGGTGAAACAGGACAACGGGCTGAGTAAGACAGAATCCAGGCCCAGGAGTCACGGCGGGGTGCAGAGGGGTCCACAAACCAGGGAAGACCAGGGTGTGGAACCAGAGACCGGAACCAGGTTTCCTGCCTTGTTATGTTGTCTCTCATCCACTGGAGACGGCCGTCTGTGTCTACACAGTACCCGGCACACGGTCAACGTGCCGGAAGGATGGGTGGGCCAAACAAAGGAATAAATGGCCACCCTTCATTAGCAGGGTGCTTGCCCAGCGGTTGGCAGGCTCTGTGTCACCATCAACAAGGGGGAAAGAAGGCCAGTTGTAATTAAATGAAACAACAAGTGTCCTCACGGGACACAAATTGGATTGTCATTTGCAGAACTGGTGAGTCTCAGCCCTTGTGGGCAACAGTTCACCTGAGTTAACATGCATGAAGCTCTTTTTTCTTGTAGCTGAGGGAGTTGGGACAGGTTGTTATGTGTGTGTGTGTGTGTGTGTGTGTGTGTGTGTGAATTAAAAATTATGGCAAAATCATGTTTGACCCAGCACTTAATGGACATGGGCTGGTAATTCTGTATGTAATGAATTACATTAGCCAGCACTCATGTAGCGTGCACGGATTACGTAGCAGAGGCCGTTAAGTACTTAACACGTGTGAACTCACTTGTCCTAACAACCACCCTAGGAAGTTGGCATTTACATCCCATTTTTCAGATGAGGACACTGGTGCCCTGGCATGAGGCCCAAGGTCACAAGGCTAGCAGGGATCAGTATTCAGACCCGGTGAGTCTGACTCCAGGACCTGTGCTCTTAGCTGTTATGTATATTGCCTCTCTGTGGTTCCTGAAAACCAGAGTTGAAGTTCCAGGGAAGTTCTGGAAGAGCCCATGCCAAACCGAACAAAGGTTATCGGGTGGGGTTGGGAGGTGGATGTGGAAAGGAAGATAAATAGTCACTGGCGTGTACTCCGCAAGAATCCCTTCTCTGGCATCCCTGGCAGAGTCCACTCTGGGCAGGACCCTGCTGCTCACCCCGCCCGAGATTTCCTGCACGGGGAAATAGCTCAGACCCTTAGAACCTTCTCCCACCTAGAACCAAGACAGATCTGCCGTATGCCAGCTGCTCTCCTTTGGCCGTTGGTGCGCTCTCTGGAATTCTTCTCTGTCTTCAATTCTTAGGAGCCCCCGGGGCTGACCATCTCCCGTTGTCCCCCCAGATCCACTCAACCCAGCTGGGAGCCTGGGAATCTGCAGCCTAGGAATCTGGTGGGGGTGGTGCATATTGAAGGCTCCCACGCCCTTGGCTTAAGCGAGCTTAGCCAAGGGGTGGGGGGCTGCAGAGATCAGGAGCAGGGGGAGTCAAGCTGGGGTATCTGTTCCCCAGGGGCTCCCTGCACCGTCTCCTTGAGCAGCTGGGAACACTGGAAGGTCACTGTTCCAGCTGAGGTGGCCGTGTCCCCTCTTCCCCCTTCTTCCAGTGTCCAGGTGGAAACGCGGTGGCTTCCGTGTAGCCCCAATCCGCCGCACTGTGTGAGCGGTGGGACATACAGAGGGGCCTTTTCAAATAAGTCTCCTGGGAGTATTTCCTCTGGGATTCGGGCTGAAAAAACAGCTTTCCGGTCTCTGTAAGGTGTCTCTTCCTTCGGTAAAAACTCAGCGTAACTGGCTGTTCTACTTTGAAATCTCATCACTTCCTGGGAAGACAGCCTTCTCTGCAATTCTTATCTCACACATTCAATAACAGCCTTTGGCCAGAAGCTGTTACAATTCTGTTTTATCTGCCGCTGCCTGAAGCAAACGTAGGGTGTGCACCAAGGGTGTGAGATAGCAAAGTGGAGCGGATTGTCTTACTATCCTCCCCCTCTCTCCACCCCTTTGCAAGCAGATCGGCTTGGGGCAAACAGCAGGGACAGCCATCCCGTGGGGGTGATGGGGATTGAGATGTATCGGGTGTGCGTTCTCATTCGACACCTCCTCATTCAGTGCCTGCATCCACCTTCTGGAGAAGAACCAACAGCACCCCTGGTGAGGAGAAAGGGCCGTCAAGCTATAGCAGCTGGTGGTAGGTCACACGCTTTTCAGACCTGAGCCCAGACTCCAGTGAAGGACCCCGCTCTTCCCGCCTTCCCAGCCCCGTGCTTCTTCCTGCCCGAGCAGATTCCTCTCTGGGTCTAGAGGTGAGGTTGATCTTTTGTGTCTGAGCAGGCTGACGGGAGAGACTTCCTGGGTCCCCACTGGCTTGGGTGCACAAGAAAGGCCTGAGCCAGCAGCCTAGTGGATGGACAGTCACCAAACGTTCTGATCTGCCCGCTTCCAGGCGCCTGGCAGGATCTCGCTTCGGGGCTCCCGGGGCTGGGCGGGCTGTGTGACTCATTCTGGCCAATGAGTGTGAGTAGAAAGTGCGACCAACAGACTGGAGCAGTGCTGTTGCCAGACCCTCTCAGAGTCTCTTTCCTCTGTCACTGTGATGCTCCAGCGATGCTGCTGCTGGCTGGGTCCTGAGTGAGGAGGATGATGGCGCTGTGGGAGGAGCACCCCCGCCCCCGCCCCGACCTGCCATAGACATTCGGTGCAGATAAGAAACAAACCCTCATTATGAGCCGCCGAGATGCGGTGTAGGCTCAGAGAGGGGATCTGGAGGTCCAGCCACCGGTCTGTTGGTGAATAATGGCCTCAGTCTGGTTCTGGGTTGCAGAGTTGCCATGGTTGGAAACCCTGTGGCTCCAGACAGGAATGAACTCTTTGACAGTTGAGGGGCCCGAGGGAGAGGTACACTTTGGGGCCGCTCACCTCCGTGCCTGGGCCATCAGCTCCGTCTGTCCGCTTATCCTCCCCACCCCCATCCATGCACGGTCGCCATGTTTCCACCTTCCCAGAGGAAGAGGAGGTCAGATGGGAAGTCAAGGGGGATCACCTGCCCTTTCTTTGTTAATCTGCCCTAGCCCTCAACATGCGCCACTCCTTCTTCTCTCCTCTGCCGGCCTCAGTTAACTCCACCCTATCAATCCATTTTCCAAGTGGAGAGCACTGCCTTTGTTTTGCCTTTGCACAACTCGGCCGAGACAGGAGCTGACGCCTTTTTATAGACCTTACCTTCCTCCTCTTAGCTATTGATGGGGTAAGGGCAGGCACTTGATGCAAGCGGTGCCAATCAGAATCCTCCTCCCGTGGCCAGACTTGATTGGTCCAGGGAATGTCACCTGACCCAAGTGGGGCCAATCAGAGCCATGTCCTGGGATTCTTGCATTTGAGATCCAGCAAGCTTTCTCCTTGGTGACTTTCCTTCAGCTTCCTCTTTTGTCTGCTTTCCTGGGTCTGGTGCTAGAGGTGGGAGGCTCGAGGTCTCCGCACTGTGTCTTCCACTGTGTGGAAAGAACGGGTTTACCATAAAAGAAAACGACCTCAATGTACAGAGAAGCAGGACTCCCTGGAAGGAGGAACGAGCGAGAGTCCCATTTCACCTAAGCCATTTGCTTTTTTTATTTCCAACCCTAGCAGCCACGAGGGCCTCAAGAGAATTCACCATTTATGCTGGTGTCTGTCTTTGTGACCTCCCAGGGCCACAAGTCTTCCAGGGGAAGCAATGGCACATAAGTGTATGGTTATTAAATGTATTAAAATATCACTAATTCATTTACATGTCAAACGTCCATACTTCAGAAGTCACTACAATTTTTAGTTTGCACTCTTTGTAAAATAACTTTTCTGAGACTAATAGGCACGCTTAACATTTTGGTTAAAATTTGGGAGGAATCGGGGCGCCTGGGTGGCGCAGTCGGTTAAGCGTCCGACTTCAACCAGGTCACGATCTCACGGTCCGGGAGTTCGAGCCCCGCGTCAGGCTCTGGGCTGACGGCTCGGAGCTTGGAGCCTGTTTCTGATTCCGTGTCTCCCTCTCTCTCTGCCCCTCCCCCGTTCATGCTCTGTCTCTGTCCCAAAAATAAATAAACGTTGAAAAAAAATTTTTTTTTAAAAATTTGGGAGGAATCAAGGGTTAATGACTGCCGAGCACGGAGCCTTCACTGGTCCCTGGAAGGCGTGTATGCTCCTCACGGCTCCCTGGTGATGTACCAGCAACTGCGTGAAATATATTCCCTCAAAGTTTCGGAGACCAGACGTCTAACACCGAGGTGTCCGCAGGGGCCTGGGGTAAATCCTTCCTTGTGTCTTCGGGCTTCCAGTGTTTGCCAGCGATCCCTGGCATCCCTCAGATTGTGGCCACTTCTGTCTTCAAATGTCCCTCTCCTTAGAGAGACCTGTCATTGGATATACCTAGTCCAGTTTCACATCATCTTAACTTGATTACTTCTGCAAAGACCCTATTTCCAAATACAGTACTGGGTGGGGGGCGGTCAGGAGTTCATCATACCCCTTTGGGGGACACAAGGCAACCAACAAAAGAGCCATTTCAGGCGGAAAACATGAGGATTTTTCATAAGGATTCTGGGGGCGGCCCAGAGCTAGAGAAAGCGGAGGGCATTAACATTAAGGACCCGCAGAGAAGTTGCCAGTTGCCTCTAAGCACTTATTTCAGACCATCTTACTGTTTGTATTCTGTTTTTATTTATTTATTTGTTTATTTGTTTATTTATTTATTTATTATTTTTCTGACTATGCAATTTATTGTCAAATTGGTTTCCGTACAATACCCAGTGCTCATCCCAACAGGTGCCCTCCTCCATTGTATTCTGTTTTTTACATACATTCTGAGTGACACCATTTGTTTGCTTCCCTTGGATATTTTAATTAAAGTTCTGACATTTAAAACAGTTAAAGGTAAGAGTCAGTGGAAAGAATACGAGCTTGAGAAACCCCGGACTATGTGGGATCCCAACTCTGCAAAAACACTGACCGCTGACTTCAGGCACCTGACTCCTTCTCTCTAGATGTCAACATTTACAAATCAAGGTTATGGTGAGGATTTATTTCAGATGAAATGTAACTGTACCAAGCCCAGCACATGGCATATAACAGGTTTTCAATATATTCACAAAGCAATAGTATTCTTTCATTTAATCGGCTGGCAATGAGATTCTTAGATGGCACAGAGAGAAAATTAGACCAGGATTAAAACAACAACAGTATTTACTTCAAAACAGACCATTAGATCCCTGTTCCTAATTTTCAAATTCATACACAGCCTCCTTTCACAAAGGACTTAATAAGGCCTATAAATATTCCCATACAAAATGGGCATATTTTACTCTGGAGAACTAATTGCAGGTGAAAGAAGATGGGACTTTAAATAATTGAAGTCTGAGGAGACCAGTGACAGCATGTGCTTCTAAGAGAAACAGGGCTGTATGGATTCAGCTATTTGTGAGGGACCGTGTGTTGCCTCTTGGCCCACTGGAAACCTGCCATGCTGTATTTTCCGGGGTCTTTCACTGGGGGGTGAATGTGTCAGGATCAGTAGCCCTTAAAATTTTTTTAAAATGTTTATTTATTTTGGAGAGAGAAAGAGAGAGAGAGAGATAGCACAAGTGGGGCAGGGGCAGAGAGAAAAAGGGAGAGAATCCCAAGCAGGCTCCACACCATCAGCACAGAGCCCGACCCGGGGCTTGAACCCACGAACAGTGAAATCATGACCTGAGCCAAGATCAAGAGTCAGACGCTTAATGGACTGCATCACCCACATGCCCCAGGATCAGTAGCCCTTTTTAAACCAGGCTTCAGTTTCTCTTAAAGGATTTGGCAGAGGGCCCCGCCTCCCGTGTGACTTCCTGATCCAGAGTTTTCATGCAACTATCAGGATTCTGCAATCCAAGCACCTGCCGGGCCCCCTTCAATTGTGGCTGAAATTCCTCCCGCTGTTCCAGGTCGCTGAGCTGATCTTCCCTGACCGTCTTCCTGGGCTTTGGAAAGGCGCCACCCTGTTTCACGGAGCAGCGATCCCGGAAAGCCTGGCCTCACCCGCCACAGTCGTCTATGCTCTTCTTCTCTGCCTCAGTGGGCAGTAAAGCCTCAAGACTCTTGTGAGATTCAGAGATGCCACAACAGTCAGAGTGAGGCTTTCATCGATTTCTCTGACTGTGAAATGGTATGAAAAAAAAATCCCGTGAATGGAGCCGTGACGAGAACAGAATGAGCAGAGGGCTGCGGGTGCTCCCGCCACCCCATGGTTTAGAAAGGAGGTGCTCTCCGCTCTTTGTTGGCTCCCTGTCCTGGCTATGCTCACCTATAAATGACGTCGGGGCCACACAGACTGGACCGAAGACTAGAGAGAACCAAAATGCACTGGCCTTGACTTTGGAATGCGGGGTCCTTGAAGTTCACCTCTTCCTAGCAAAGGGGGTAGAGGACATGCCAGTGGTGAAGGTGAAGGTTCCTCCTTTACTGATTAATTCACGAGATGCAGATATAACCTTTTCCTGCCTTCCCCATGGGGAGGAGATCAGAGGGGAGTCAAAGTCCTCTGCAAATGGCACAGACCTTGTAAAGTCAAGGCCAGCCCTTGATGCGCAGGCCGAGGGGCAGAGAGGCTGGGACCCGCCCCACCCCACTTGCCCCCCATGCTCACAGCCCCGAGGGCAGCAGGACCAGGGCCTGCCCCGTTCATCCAGTTCCCAAGCCTGAAGTGAATCGTAACTTCACGCTGCTTACCCTCCATTCCCCCAACAGTTCCAGGCCGCAATAGAGGGTCCCTATCTCACTGCCTGGGGTCTCCAGGGAGCCCCCCTCCCCGAGGAAGATGAGGTCACCAAACTTTAATCATGTTTTGGTTATTCATCTGTCATTGTTCCAGGCCTCCCACCTTCGTCCTCAGTCGAGCCTGCAGTGGCTCGCTGTTGTGTTTTCTCAGGATGGGGAAGCAGGACAGACCGCTGTCACGTTAACCTGTACCATCTTGCACCTGGAACGTGTCCGGATTCACCAACACACGCCATCTACAGAGCTAGTGGAAACTCCTTGTTCCACATTAAATGTGCAGGGCGATGGACCGTTTTGCATTTCGATTTAGTGCTTGGACCCCGGAGCCTGATTACCTCCATGGAACCCCAGCCCTCTTAGTCATGTGCCCTCGACTCACGTTTCGTCTGCTCCTCTTCCCCTGTTACATGGGGGAGTAAAAGCGCCTGGCCCACATGATGGACGTACTGACTGCATCGCATGGAGCAGGTGCCCAATAAAAAGGTGTCGCTACACGCGAGCCGCTGCACCGCCTGGACGCGCTGGAGGCACACCTCAAAGACGCCGCTTAGGGAAAGTACCCCCTCCCTTCAGCTCCTCAATCCACCTGAGCGTGAGCCCCACGAGAACAGGGCCTTGCTCCCGGCTATGCCCACTTGTATCCAACCCCCGGGAGATGCTGAGTAAACCTCTCCCGGAGAGCTGGATGAACACACACGCAGCAGAAAGAGCCCAGGGTCTGGGGTTGGAAGATCAGATTTCAAATCCTTCATATCCCAGTTCAGACCTGCAGACGTTGGGAACGCTAATATGCCCCTCAGGAAAAGTGTGGCAAGTAAGGAGTAAGCAGTGACCCCCAACTGGGGGCAACTGGTCTGCTGGGGAACATCAGCCCGTGTCTGGGGTCAGTTTTGGTCGTGCTACTGGTGTCTAATGGGCAGAGGCCACGAAAGCTGGCAGGGCAGTCCCCACATCAAACAACTGACGTCAGTAGTCATCAGACGTTGACAGGGCCGAGGCTGACAAATCTGGATTAAAGGAACATGATCTGAAGCCATAAAGTCCTACACCAACGTCACTGACCATCGTTAACAGTATCACTAAGTACCACACATGCAGTAGCCCACATCTTTTAAATACAACATTTTTAGGGCCTCCAGACGTGGCTTTAATGTGATTTTTAAAATGCTGATTTCTTTACAAGATGACACAGATAGATAGGCAATTCAGCTCCTGAAACTCCTTTCTCACCAGGGGCTCCTTATTCTGCAAACCTCCGCCAAATGCTATTGAAAAGACCTTCTGGAAAGACTGAGCTCGAATCTCTGGCCAGAAATAGGAGGACAGGACCCACGGCGCCATTTCTCAAACTAATGGGAGCCTCAGCTGCCCAGGCCTTCGCATCCCTGGACCAGTCCCTGAAACAGATGCTCCACCTGGCTCGGCGGCCTCTTGCCAGTTGAGGTCTCAGCTCAGCAATAAAGTTGTGTTTCTAGAATATTAGGCAGTGCGAATTTGAATTTTGCCCTCTCTTTAGAAACTGAGGCCCAGAGAGGTCAGGCCCAGGGGCACGTCCTCCGCATCCCCACGGTGGCCTGTGCTAGCTACGAGCAGGCAAGGACACAGGGCCCGCTGGACCCACTTTGGTGTCTCAGGGTCCAGGCCGAGATTAGGGCACATCTGTTAAAGGACTGAGTGCGAATCTCCTCCAGGAGCTGGCTGATGCCCCCGGGGGCTGCCTGCTGAGGACAGCTTCCTCATCGCATGGGGGGAGGGGAACTTTTGTCTGCTCAAGAGCTCGTTCTAGCTGACGAAGCACACGTCCAGGCAGCCGTGCAGGGGTGAGGCCCCCGGGAGCGCCCTTAAGCCCGTGAGGGCTCGGAGATGCAGGTCACCAACCCCAGAGCAAGGGAGACAGACGGCTGGGAAGGTCTGCAGTTTTAGATCGGGATTCTTGTGGCCAGCTCAGAACCAACCAGAAGAGGCCCCGTGTGGGCACGCTTGGTCTCTCTTAGCAGAAGTTCTCAAAGTACGGATCAGCATGACACCAAGAACATGTTAAAACGCAGATCGCCAGGCCTATTCTCTCAGCTTCTGGCTCAGAGGGCACTGTATCCGTTCCCTAAGGCAGCTGTAATGCATCGCCAGCGTCTGTGGGGAGCGTCTGGTCCAGGCCCCTCCCCTGGCTTCTGGAGGCTGCTGGCGAACTTTGTGCCCTTCTCCCTGTGTCTGTGCCTCGTCTTATCAGGACACCAGTCCTATTGGATGATGGGCCCCTTACTCTGACATGACCTCATCTCAGCTGACCACATCTGCAACAACCCTAGGTCCAAATGAGGCCACGTTCTAGGATACTGGGGCTAGAGCTCCAACATATCTTTTTGCGGGGTGCAATTCAACACATAACAGGTGTGGCAACCCTACATGCTAATACCCCCTACCCCCGGCTGGGGGATTTAAAAAAAAATTTTTTTTTAATGTTTGTTTATTTTTGAGAGAAAGAGCATGAGCAGGGGAGGGGCAGAGAGAGAGGGAGACACAGAAGCAGGCTCCAGGCCCTGAGCTGTCAGCACAGAGCCTGACGTAGGGCTCGAACTCTCACAAACCATGAGATCAGGACCTGAGCCCAAGTCAGATGCTTCACCGACCCCCCCCCCCAGCCGGGAGATTCCGATGTGACCACGCGCTCCCTGCTGATTCCCTTTGCAGCCCAATGCACAGCGGCAGCCTGGCCCAGTGTGCTGTGAGCGGATGGCCTGGTCTGCCGACAAGGAAAGCGACAGCCGCTAGCCGCTGGAGGCTGCCGGGGCCGGTGAGGCCCCAGGGGATGTGACGGGGAGCCTGGCTCAGCATCTCCGGGTCCCCTACCCAGTCAGGCCACTGGCCACTGGCTGATGTCAGACAGGAAGGTCCTCTGTGCCAACATGGCAGGTGCTTTAAACACGGGGTTGCAGAATGGGGTGGGCGACAGACAGGTCCCATTTTTTTCTCTTGGTTTAGAAGGAAGACTCTTGGTTTGGGGCACACCGTGCTCGCGAATGGAGACATTGTACAGATGAGAAACTGCAGCAGAGAGGGTGGCGGTGGATGCAACGTGGTCCCCTTCCCACGTTCATCGTGGAGCAGGGATGCGGCTGGACCCGGAGGGGCCCACGCGGTGCTCAGACAGCATCCCGGGGTACGCAGCCGGGCCCTTCATCTGGATACTTGCACATGGCAGGTGGGAGCTAGCCTGGCAGAGCCTTCGGGGCCTGGGGAGGGAGAGGGTGGGCAGCCCAGGTGAGCAGGGAGGCAGGGTGCATTGTAGCCACCCCTGAGGCCAGCCGTCTACTTTCCTGTCTCCTGCTTTGCACACGCCCATCCGCCCCCCCGCCCCATCTGGAAAATGACTCTGTTCTCTCTCTTTGCTTTGCCAACTCCTGTCAGCCGCGCCAGCCTCCCTTTAAATGCATGACCACAAATCTCTGAGGGGTCTTCTGCATGGCCGGGCGACTTCCCCCATCAATTCACTTTTCCCCGTGAGAAAGAACATCTTACTGGTCAAAGCCACTATAGGGTGGTGGTTCTGCTAAGAGCAGCCAGATGTGACCCGTAAATAACCCAAGGAGGGGTATCTCATTTTCATGTTCATTTGAAAGGAAATGATCTGGGTTCTTTGGATTCCAGATGAAGCGTCTCCCGGCACACGGGACAGTGCGGCCGCCACGGCTGCCTATTCGGGTCCGCCACCGCTCAGCCTTTTCACGGGCTCCCGTCTGCCATCGGGTGCTCTCTGAGGACGCCTCAGTCCATGCTTGAGTGGAGGAAGGGTCCAGAACGAGGCTGCCTGGAGCCCCGGTCCAATGTGCTCGAGCTGGTGTGAGCAGAAGTTCCTGGGGCCAGAGTTCTAGGCCGGGGAAGGGACCCTGCGCCACCGCAGGGAAAGGGTGGTGAGCTCGGAAAGCACCCACATGTTGGCTGCCACCTTCCCCAGGTCTGACGGACTGTGGTCACAGAGGCCCTTCGCGTCCTGCTGGCCAGAACAGGGGGACTGGACAGACATGGGCCCCCAGTGGCGAGGCCTGCTCTTCTGGCCTGGTGTGCCCGCCTGGGCTGACCTGGGCACCCGGCCGCTAGTCGGAGAGCTGTGGCCGCCCGGGACAAATGTCGGGTTGCTGCTCCTTCGCCCGTCCCGGTGCTCCGTGCAGGATGGGGCCCTGCCCTGCCCAGCGGCCCACTGGCCGGAACCCACGCAATCCTGGGCGGAGTCCCTCACCTTCCACTGACACCGTGATGTCCCGGGAGATCAAACTTCTTCACCAGCTGTGTCCCTCCGTTTTGCCTTTCTGTGTACCGTCCTCACTCCTGGGGCCCCGTGCCCTTCCCCTCCCCCCCGCCTCAGGACTCAGCGGGGCATGGCAGCTTGGGAAGCTTCCCCGACGCCCGGCTGAGCCTGGCACCTGGTGTGAGAGCCGCTGCCTGGGCTGCCCTCTGGCACACATTCCTGCTGCTGTCACCTGCTGGGAGCAAACGTGGCGCCGTCCTGTGATGTCCAGGGCTCAAGCTGGCACTTCCCCACCTGGCTCTCCCGGAGCGTGGGAAGCGCGTCCCTTAGGCTCTGCAAGCCCAAGGCCTCGTTCGGTGTCGGTCACATGGAACGGGTCTGCGTCCAGTCCCACGTGTGGGGCTTCAGTCCCCACCCCACGAGCCCACTCCTGCCCAAATCCTGCTTTAATCAGTCCCAGTTGCATGAGCTCCTGACAGCATCCTGCTGGGATCGAGCCTGAGCCGTCTGCGTCCTTTGCTGACCGGCCCCGGTCATGCCGCCAGCTCAGAACCCACCAGAGCCCCTCCTAACCTGGTGTCGTCCCGGCTCCCGCCAGCCCGTGATGCCAGAGTCCCCGTCCGGCCCACACCAGCTCACCCCATTGAATAATAACGGTAACGGTAATCTTTGCAAGAGGACTCCGACCTTGTCAGGCTTCGTATCCACAATCTCATCTAATCTGCCAACAACCACACCGCAAGGAGGGATTTCCATTTTGTCAGTGCTGACGATGAGGCTCAGTGAGGTGTAGACTTGCCTCAGTTTACTCTGGAGGTGGCAGGCCCGGGGCGATTTCCATCCAGAGCTCGGGCACCGAACCGTCGGGAGAGCCTGCGCCCTCTGCACCAGCCTCCCTGTGTGCCAGCTCAGCGCGCTACCCCCCCCCCCTTCCCGCGAAGACCCCGGGGCCCAGACAGGTGAAGTTGGCGCCCGGCTCGCACGGCGGAGGCGGGATTAGAACTCGGGGCCACCTGCTGCTTCCCTTCCAGCACCGTGGCTGGCTTCGCTGGGCTCCAGGGACCACCGTTCTCCGGGGAGCCCTCGTGCCATCTGGGAGGGCTCTGCCCAGCAGCAGCCGGAGGGGGACTTACTTCTCTCTGTTGAATATGATGAATTCCTTCCGCACGGTCTCCAAGCACTGCTGCAGGTGTCCGTTCTGCCAAAGAGCAGAGAGGTGAGAGTAAATGACGGGGCACCATCCAGGGAGCCACACGACAAAGGCCGTGACGACCAGAGCTTGACCTCAATGGGGCTGCAGATGCCGGGGGCGGGGCACGAGCGACGTGCCTGGAGGGGCCCTGACTGTATGGGCGGCTGTGCCGAAGGGAACCCGGTCGATGAGGATGTTCGTCTCGACCTAAGTCTGCAGCCGTTACATCCAACCTGAAAGTCAGGTTAGAATGGAATAGGGGTGGAAAATCACGAAGTGGCTTCCTAATCGCTTGAATGTTCATGAGACCTGATGAAGAAGCGGGATGGCGGGCGGAGCAGAGAATCTCAAGAACGTCCTGCCAAGGTGCCCATCCTCTTTGACAACAGATGCCAGACAGCTCTGTGCTCACAGGGGCGCTATTCCTGGTGCCCTAGATGCTGAGCTGTGAGCACAGAGCCCGACGCGGGGCTCGAACCCACCAACCGTGAGGTCAAGACCTGAGCCAAAGTTGGACGCATGACCGACTGAGCCACCCAGGCGCCCGATCTTTCCGTTTTGTGCTATGAAAAGCCACCCAATCGCGGAGGCATCTTAGTGACTGCAAATGGAGGCGTCTGGAGAGGCGAAGTGAGTTGCCTCCGTTAGGCTAAACAGCAGCCCCTCCCTCCTTTAGGCTCCCTGGACCCTGCGATTCCTGCCCCCGGGGGATCCGCTCACCAGAGGACAGCTGTCCTTTGTGCCGTCTTTGGACCTGTTCTTTGCCAGCCTCTTCTTCTTCTTGTGAAGTGGCCTGGATTCAAGGATCATTTCTTCAAGTTCAAATGTGGGGTCACAATTCAATCTCCCCTTCTGAGAGGAAGCGGAAAAGCAAACACGGTCTGTCTTGGTTGCTCCCACCACTGGATTGTGTTCATTCATTCATTCATTCAGTCGATCGTTCATTCAACAAGTAATGGCTAACTACCAGTGTGGGGTGTGCTGCTTCCGTTTTATTTCTGGGGAAGAGAAGCAACACCTTCTCGCGGCAGACATGGTTCATTTATCCCCATGTCTCCTCCCCCGGCCCTGTTAACATCCACACTCCTCCTCAGCCCCCTTCCCGCGAAGCTTCGTGTTTTGCCAGGGCCCAGTTCAGTCTCCCAATCTGATGCTATTCACTTATCACACACACATCTTCATGTCAGGACTACCTCTTCTATAAATATAATTTTTAATAATTTAATTTTAAAATGCTATTTCTGGCCCATATCTGCCCAATTCCCCAAGCTGGCTCCCGCCTGCCCCTCCGCTGGAGCCAGGCGGGGCTTCGCCCACTTGGGTCAGGAGGAGTTTTGTGCCCCTGACTTCTGGGCCGTGGACCCAAGATCCAGCTGGTGGCTGTCGCTCAGGACGCCAGTCCCGTCAGGCAATACAGCCTAGTGGTTATATCATCCACAGTCTGGAGGTGCACAGGGACTTCTCCCCAAAAAGCCGCTCGGATTTTAGGCCCAAGTCTTTCCTGGCCTGATTTATCTGCCATTCGTTCGTTCGTTCGTTCGTTCGTTCATTCATTCATTCATTCTAATTCAGGCTCTGGATACAGATCCCTGAGGTTAATTTCTCACTGAGTAAACCTGGGTAAGTTCCTCAACATGAGAATACTTCTAGTAAGACCACTCCCCTGTTATGGAGTCTGTATGAGATAATGCTTGCGAAACTTTAGGCCGGTGCCTGGAACACACAGCACACTGAGTCCTGGAGGATTATGATCACTCGTTCACTTAAGACAATGACACGTTGAGAGCTTCTAGTGCCTTCTAGGGCTACCCATTGCTCTGGAGTGTGTCTCAGGCAGAGGCCAGCCGAGGCAAGTGGGCCCTGCCCTCTGAAGCTCTCGGGGGGGACGGCAGAGTCACTGTAATAGAATGATATTAGCGGCCAGCGTAGACAGGCCTCTGTGTAGTGCAGGACCAGGGAGGCTGCGATTCACTCCAGGTAAGTGGGGGGGGGGGGGGGGGGGAGGGGAGGAGGACTGGCCTGGGGGATGTCCCATCGGAGACAATGCTTAAGTTTTTCTCTCTTCCAGAAGGCAGTTACTGAGACCCTCAAATGAGCCAGTCCCTGGGTTTGATGCTGTCTGGAAGAAGGGACAGGAGACTGCCAGGGGGACAAGGAGAGGAGCCCCTGTCCCCCCAAGAGGAGGAAGCAGCATGAGCACAGGTTCACAGCTACGAAACAGTGTGGCCACAGGGGACAACCGTAGGCGTCTGGGTGTGGCTGAAGCAGGGTCCTCTGCCTGTGATTGTGTGGGAGTGTGCATGAGTGTGAGCATGCATGAGTATGAGATTTGCACGAGTGTGTGCAAGTGTGAGTGTGCATGGGTGCATGTGAGTATGCACGAGTGTAAACGTGCATGTGAGTAGGTGAGTGTGCACGACCGTGCTTGTGTGCGGCTGGGGAAGGGCAGCAGGTGAGGTCTACAAAGGCTGACAGGCGATCGCAGGCATTTGGCCCCGAGGGTCATCCGGGCATCCTGCGCCCAGCCTTGGGGATGGCTCACGTGGCAACAGGGAGGCTGTTTGAGGCAATGTGTGCTCCGTATAAAGGACCACATCAAGATCCCTGGGTTTCATCCACCTGGCCTGAGCATGGTGGAAGGGGACCACCAAGGATGCTAGTGTATTTCTCTGGCACATCCAGAGCGAACATTCTGAGGGAGCCAACCGAGGGAGCCGAGACCAGAATCCCGGCCGATCTGTTAATAAAATAGCGGTTCCGAGGGCGGTGTGGACCGAGGGCTCGCTGCTCCGAGCCTTTGGAGGCCTCTTGGCATTTACTCCGCCCAAGCGTGGGATGGATCCCTCTCGTCTCCTCATTTTGGGTGAAGAACCCCACTCCCGAGCACACCCGAGGTCACAGACGTGGTAGTGAACCCAAGTCTCCAGCCTGTGCTCCTGGCCGAGACCCCGCACTGTCCCTCAAGGACCCAGCTCTGGGTCACTAAATGTGCCTTTGTAGGTTTATTGGCTTTTTCTTTGCACAAACCCTTACTTAGCCCGCAGGCTGTCAAGGGGGTGGGGGGCAGCTGTCCCCAGGGGATGCCCCGTAAGGTCTGGGGATGTTTTCGGTGTCACAGCCGAGGAATGCTACCGGTATCTGTGGATGGAGTCCAGGGATGCACAGGACGGTCCCCACCCCCCCCCCAAAGAATCATCTGGCCCTAATGCCCCCAACAGCACAGTTGAGGAGCCCTGCTCTCATCTGCAAGCCCCCTGACAACAGGCACCAAGAGTGTTTTCTTTCCAGTCACCTCCTCAAGCCACACACACGGCCTGCGTCCGTAGGCGCTCAGCGGGTACAGGCTGGTGGGGCGGTGGGTGGCCGGATGAATGGGTAGGTGATGCACACGGTGGGTGTGACTCCATAAAACAAAGAACACTCCGTGCCCACAAAGACCTTCTGCAAGGAGAGAAACCTGGCAGATGAGGTCCAAATCCACACTAAGTCTCACTGCAATGGGAACGTTCCGGCACTCCTGTGGCCACGGCCGGCAGAGGCCTCCCGGACCAGCTTCTGGGTGTTCCTTCAGAGCAGGGCAGGGGACCCTGCAGAGGGATGGCGTGGCATGGGATGAGACCCTCACTCACACTGGGCACAAAGCCGGGTGTCAGCGCCTTCTCGAACACCGCATCCCAGTTCATGTCGGCCAAGTAGGGCGCGCTCTGGACGTCACCAAGGCTGGACAGACGGCTCTCAGGGTCCTTGGTCAGGAGCTGCGGGCAGAAGGCAGAAGTGCTTAAACATGTTTGCTTGAGGTGTGCGCCCCGCTGAGGTTAGCGGGGACTCTGAAGGTAGGAATCCTGGGAAAATGAAGGTGCCTCTGCTTTTTTTTTCTTTTTTTTGAGAGACAGAGAGAGAGAGAGAGAGAGAGAGAGAGAGAGAATCTTAAGCAGGCTCCACGCTCAGTGCGGAGCCCAACCTGGGGCTCCATCCCTTGACTCTGAGATCATGACCTGAGCAGAAGTTGTGTCCGACTGAGCCCCCAGGCGCCCTGAAGGTGCTTCTGCTTTTCGTGTGCCATCAACACTGTGCTCTGGGTTGCTCTTGCCGGGAGCGTCACCTACACTCACCTCTTTGAGTGACGGGGAGGAACCGAGAGGTCAGGCTGCTTCCTCACGGTCACCCAGCAAGGGGCTCTTTGGCAGGGACTGGATTTCAGCCACCACGCGGTCCTCGAGGACTGGCGCCCCATCACAGCCCATGCTCATTGATGCCTGCAGAGGCTTCCAATTAAATAGAAAGAGAATTGGCCACCTCATCTTGAGAGGGTCAGCTTGGTGGCGGAGCGTTTGAAACTGTAATAAAATTTATCCCCGGACGGCTAAGCGGTGGCCTCTGTGGCCTGATGGCGTGGCCTCATTTGTGGCCAAGGGTATGATTTTTAGTGTCTCCTCAAATAGAGTTTCTACTACTAAGGGGTGGTGCGGCATAAAAAGCAGCCCCAGGGTTATGACCTTGCACCCACACGGGGCTTTCAGCTTTTCCGAAAACATTCCGGCTTGCCTTGCACAAAGAACTCCGGCGGGCTGCAGGAGGCTGCCTGCCTGTTTCCTCCTCTCAGATTAGGAAGAGCAAACACACGCAATTCTTCCACTTGCAGATCACGATTAGGGTGGGACCCCAGGAGATTTGTAAGGACGTGGCATGTGCTAAGGGGGGGGGGGGGTTGGCACCCGGCTGCCCACAGGTGGGAGCTGGAAGTCGGAACTCCACTGCCGGCTTGCCGCCTGCCCCGCCCCGCCCCCCGACACTGTAGAAATGTCCCAGCTGCGCCCAGCCGGTGGGCTGCGGTCACACCAGTGTGAGGGCACCTGGCAGGGTCACCTCTGCTGGTCATGGCAGCCTCCTCCTCAGGGCTGCCCCAAACCATGGGTGCAGATTTAAACAGAGCCTGTAGGGGCGCCTGGGTGGCTCAGTCGGTAAGCAATTAATCTGTTGATTTTTGCTCAAGTTGTGATCTCACGGTTCCTGAGATCAAGCCCCAAGTCGGACTCTGCGCTTATAGTACGGGGCCTGCTTGGGATTCTCTCTCTCTGTCTCTCTCTCCCTATCTCTCTGTCCTTTCCCTGCTTGTGCTCCCTCTGTCTCTCTTTCTTTCTCTTTCTCTCTCTCTTTTCAAAATAAATAAATAGGGGCGCCTGGGTGGCTCAGTCAATTGAGCGTCCGACTTCAGCTCAGGTCACGATCTCGCGGTCCGTGAGTTCGAGCCCCGCGTCGGGCTCTGGGCTGACAGCCCGGAGCCCGGAGCCTGCTTCGGATTCTGTGTCTCCCTCTCTCTCTGCCCCTCTCCCATTCACACACTCGCTCTCTCTCAAAAATAAGTATTTAAGAAAAATTTTTAAAAACCCCAAATAAATACATAAACTTTAAACGGATACTCCACTCCAGTGCCGCATGGGAGATCCCCATTCAGGATAGTGGTTCTCCAACTCACTGGATGGGTGCCCACGTTCACGCTGTGGCGTTAGCGCTCTACTGACTTGATCAACTCCACCACTGGCATTCTGTTCCCTCTCTCCTTCCAGAATTTGGTGGGATGCCTGCTTCTGCACTAAATGACTTTTGCCCCTGGGATTGGCAGGCTGGGGGCTGTCCCCTTACCTTCTTCAGCAGGGCGACCATGCCTTTGCACCACGTGGAGGAGTAGTGGACACGCTCCACCTTGAACATGTTGAGGATCTCATCAATGGGCGTGGCCGAGTGGATTTCATACGGTCTCTGCAACCAAAGGACCAGAGAGGGAATCAGAGAGAGGGCCAACCGGAAGACGCCGCCCATGTGGTTAAACCTGTATATTTACAAGGGGGTGGTTTATTCTTTCCCTTTACGGAACAGTGGGTGTTCCTCTTTCACGGCAGAGCAGGTGGCCCAGACCCACGTGCCAACAGGGATTAGACCTGTAGGGTAGTGCCCGAACCCGGCAGGTGGGTGCTCTTGTTATGGCCACAGGAGGTTAAATGACTTGGCGAGGGAGGTCACGTAGCCACTAAGTGACAAAGGCAGGATCCGCATCCAACAGCCTAACTCCCGAGTCCCGACGCCAGGCTTGGGGGTGGGGTGGCTCTCATCATCCACTGGACTCCCAGCCTCACCTCCGGTCGAAATCCCTGCCTGCCGGTGGGCCTCACCTCCACCTTTCCCTGTGCTGGCTGAACCAGCTGGGAGTGAGCGGGCTGGAATCACCCAGGTCTGGGTCTGGTGGGGTGGATGGATGTGGGGAGGCAGGGCTTCTATCTACCACCCTCCCCCCGCACCACCCCGACAGTGAGGAGGCCTAACTCTGTTCTCCGACTGACCAGCTCAGCAGAGCATCAAACCTCCTGACTTGTTTTCCAAACATTGCCCTGGGCAGTTTGTTGCTTGTAAGAACCTCTCAAGACCTGGAACTTGGTTAGTCTTTCTTGAGTGGGACCCTGGGGACATGGCTGGGACAGTGTCTGAACATCAGCTCACTCCCTCTGCCTCGACCCCCTCCCAATTCCCTCCCCTTCTTTACCCTCCCCCCAGCTTCATGGGCCAAGATGCTCTGAGGTTTGCATACGGTCAAAGGCTCAGGGCTGGCATCGGCAGTCACTTCGGAGCACGGGTGGTGTAACAACTAGAGAAACTGAGAGCAAGGAGTTCATCGCCGTCCCCGTGAACCTGACTGCTGTGGGATTCCTGTAGGGGTGGGGTCCTTGAAGGTGGGCCCCGGCCGTCCAGCAGACCTCAGAGCCCAGTGACGGGCATGATGAGCCTGTCCATCCACAAACACTGACTAGAGACCGGCTGTGGGTCAGAGCCCGTACTGGGCTCACAGGGTGTGGGCTCCAATCCCGTGGAACTTGAATTCCCACGGGGCTGCTGCCACTAGGAGCCGCCAGCCAAGAAGGTGAGGGGGTCCTGAGCCCTGGGTGCATGACCGTTCCCTGGAACGTCTTTATCTTCACCAAACGGGGCTCCCCTGGGGAACACGCCTGCCCACGGGAGCGTGCCTGTGACTTGCGATGTGTCCACCCAGAAGGGCACCTTCTCCGGACTGGCTGCCTCCTCTTTCATCTGCCAATCAAGCTGGGAACTCTCCCTTTTGCCCTGTAACATGTAGATCAAAAGCAAAACCTGGGGCTGCCTAGAAAGGCCGGCTACCTAGATGTGCTAACATTATTTACTATATGTCTTCAAACACCGTCTTCCAATTTAATGGGAAGTGGAGGATAGTTCCAGTAATGGACGTTTCAGAATTTCCTCCCGAGGCTGCTGCCTGCCTCTGCCTTTGCCCCCATAACGGCTACCATGATTAGAAGTCGCAGGAATGAGCATTAACTGAGAGCGGAGATGTCGGTTTCTGGGCGGTTCAGGATCGCTTCTTCCCATCTTTTTGCCTTTGGAGAAAACCATGCCTCCCACCCTGTCCCAGCCGCACCTGGAAAACCAGCTGCTGGAGGCTGGAGGACCTCAGGCGATGGAGCACTCCCACCTCCGCATCTTAGGAGTCGGGACACTGAGGCTGCGAGACCCACGGGGACCTTGCCGCGTCCCACAGAGATGCAGGATCTCCTTTGCTGCTCTTTCCTCGATGCCACCAGAGCTCACCATGCCGAGTGCCCCACCGGAGAACCAGCCAGCGACAAGCGTGATCCATCTGCCTCGCCACCCGACCTCCAAGCCGGTCACTCTCTAGCTCTGTCCTTCTCTCCACTTCTGGAGGGAGCCAGACCAATAATAATGGCAACCCCGACAAGCCACGAGGCCAACACAGCAGTTCAATACGTTCCCAGCTAAGCGCGGAACACCGTGCGCAGAATACGCTCAGCGGCTTTAGGTTCAGCCTTCGTCCGTTCAGACGGCTGTAGAGAAACCCAGCTCCCTCTACAAGGATATCGGCAAATACTCAGATCGATATTCCATCTGCTTGGGGTAAAGACTTCTATGGAAGCTTAGTTCGCACGCACCGGCCTTAGGATGTGTTGACTCAGGAAAGCAAGTGGCATTTCTAAGGTAAAGCAATCACGTGAACCACTGGCGAAAGTGATTTTCGCAGCGGGACACCGGACAGACTCGTTATGGAGCGCATGTGTGTCTCCATTCCAGAACCCCCGGTTTACAGAAAACCCCAATTGACTGAGAAGTGGAGGGGGGGGGGGAACAGAATTGTTGCAGACTTGTTATTTGGACAGCCAGAGCTGAGCTGGGCTTTAGGGACCGTCCAATCCAATGTTTGTGTGTGTGTGTGTGTGTGTGTGTGTGTCCCCCACACCTCTTCCCTCCAGATCTCAAACGCGGACCAGATGAAAGCAAAGAACAGGTCCTCGGGCTATGAAACGTCCAAAGCCAGAGACATCACGTCCCCCTCCTCAGAACTGTTGAACTACCTGTGCTGGGTGCCAGAGGTCCGGGAAACTCGGCCTGAAAACCACGCGAAACCCCCGTTCCTTCCCCTCCCTTAATGGAGACGTAAAACCTGGAGAGTGAGGTCACAGAGTCTGTTTCCTCCCAGGTCCTGACTCCTGGCACAGTGCTCTCTCTGCTTTACCACGGGACAAGACGTCAGCGTTCAACCCCAGGACCACCTCCCTCCTTCCTTCAGGTTCACGTGCCAGTAATTCCCCGGTTTTGCGGTCGAGCCTGCCCGTCCCGCGTACCCCAAGTTCTTTAGTTCTGCACCCCACCCCCTAGGGGAGCTCCACACACCCTCCCTCTTTATTCATCCCCTCTCTGCACCCCCAACCTTCTCTCTCTACCCGGCCACAGGGAGAAGTGCTGACAGGGGTCAAAGACAAGGTCAGGGAGGCGGTTGGGATGGCACCACGGGTGGGGTTTGGGGGCTCACCCTTTGCCCACATCGAGAGCCCTCTCCGTGCCATGCAGTGCACGCGGAGCCTCATTCGGTTCTGGTTACCACACGGCAGTGGTTCGCAAACAGGAGCGATTTAAATTGGCTGACGTTTGGAGATGTTTTTGGTTGTCGCGAGGCAGAGGGGAGATTTCCGCCGGCCTCTGCTAGGTGGAGGCCCCGGGTGCTCCTGAACGTCCTGCGCTGCCCAGGACGGCCCCCATCACAGAGCACTCCCGGCCCCCCAGCGTCCACAGGGCCGAAGTCGAGGAACCCTGTCCCCTCACCCGATAGATGAGAAGTGGGCTCACCGCCGATCGTTCAGAGACTGCGCAGCGAAGCCGGGAGGTGAGCCCAGCAACGTGTGATTCCGAAGGACACCCTCGCTCAACCGTTGTGCTGACGCGGCCACAGACAGCACCATGATGCCTACAGGGTGAAGCCCAGTGCCTCCGGCTGTTCTCAGGGTCTTTTACGGGCCGTCCTCTGACTGTCCTGACTGCTGGTCAGTCAGAGATGTTTGCTGTGTCCACCTCAGCGGCCCTTCCCCATCTGTACTCACACTGTTCCCTCCAGCGGCGCCTATGTGACCCGGCTTAAGCGTCTGCTCCCTCACACACTCTCCCACGCTCCTCTGAGCAAGTCCTCAGCACTTTATCTTCATCGACCTGTCTCAGGAGCATACTTATGTGATAATCAGCAAGCTTCCTGGGTGCCAGACTCTGCGTGTGCTCTGCCCACGTTTTCTCACGTCATCCCCGCCGTGACCCTGTGGGTCGGCCTCATAATCCCCATTTGATGAAGGAGGAAGCTGGGACTCAGAGGAGCGAAGTGACCAAGCCGGAATCAGAGCACTGAGGCGCCTAGAGTGGGGAAGGGACGCGGACCTCTGTTCCCCGGGCCCCTGGGCCTTCCGGCCGGGGCTCACCAACCAGGCGGGACCCAGCCTCCACTCCCCGTGCCCCGTCTCCGGCTGTAAAGGGGCTGAGTCAGAGAGGACGCAGGCCTGCTGCTGGCAGCCCCCCCGCCCCCCACCCGGGGCAGGAATCACAGCAGGAAGCAGACAGTTGCTGACATTCATCAGGCACATGCAGGGTAATTTGCATCACCGAAATGACTTAATTCTCAAAGCAACCCTGTTGGGTAGATATTATTAATTTCTTATTTCCCAGTTGAGACATGAGGATTCTAAGCACCTGATCTGTTTATTGGCTTTGGTTAAGATCACAGACGAGGCACCTGGCAGGGCCAGGGTGTGACCCTGTGAATTCCTCTAGGATCCTCTTTATCTGCTAGGACAAAGCGGCTTTCAGGTGGGTGAGAGGAAACACTTTCTAGCCTTGCAAGCTGTCAAAAAATGAAACAGGTTCTATGAGCTCCCTGGATGCAGAGGGGAATCAGCCCGTAGGTGGTAATCACCTGTCAGGGATGCCTGGGGATATCGGCCATGCTGAGATCCTCAGTCCCTTCTCTGAGTCTGTGGGCAGGAAACCTCCTTCTCACACCTCTCCTCCCCCTGTTCTAATCAGAGGGTGTGGTCACCGTCTGGGGTGACCAAGGTGCCTGTGCTCTAAGAGGGTGACACTTTCTTGATCTCTCTTTCACTTAGCGTGCCTGCAGGGTGAAGACTGGGATCAGGCTGAGAGAGCCTCCTTATGATCCTGGTCCAGGCTGCAAGATCCAACCAGGCTCCCGGATGCTCTGCATTTATGCAGAGAATGACACTCGATTAATGACACTCGATTCCTGGGCTCTCCCTACAGAGCACTGCGGGAGAGACAGCTGTTTCCCAGGTTGGGTCTAGAGTATTTCTGGGTCCCTAGCCAGCAGGCTGTATTGGTCTTATCCATTTCCCACCCACATATCTCATCCTTTCCAGCTCTAGATCGGAGAGCACACACTGGAAAGTTCCCATCACGACTTCCATCTTTTGGAGGTGAAAAACTCCCTGGCTTTGGAGGCCATCAAGGAACAAACAGGTGGATAATGACAGTGTCACTGACACTGACCCAGTGTTGGAATTTGAGAAGGAAGGACAACCCCTATGTTTACACACTCCAGAGGTAAACTTAGGAGTGTTTTCTGGGATAGCTTTTTTTACTAAATGTGATTGTTTCCGGTATGAAAAACAGAGAGCTGAACAAAGCTGTCATCATCAAGACAGCATGGTGTTGGCACGAAAACAGACACAGAGACCAATGGAATAGAATGGAAACCCCAGAACTAGACCCACAAACGCATGGCCAACTCATCTTTGACAAAGCAGGAAAGAACATCCAATGGAAAAAAGTCTCTTTAACAAATGGTGCTGGGAGAACTGGACAGCAACATGCAGAAGGTTGAAACTAGACCACTCTCTCACACCATTCACAAAAATAAACTCAAAAGGGATAAAGGACCTGAATGTGAGACAGGAAACCATCAAAACCCTAGAGGAGAAAGCAGGAAAAAACCTCTCTGACCTCAGCCGTAGCAATTTCTTACTTGACACATCCCCAAAGGCAAGGGAATTAAAAGCAAAAATGAACTACTGGGACCTTATGAAGATAAAAAGCTTCTGCACTGCAAAGGAAACAACCAACAAAACGAAAAGGCAACCAATGGAATGGGAAAAGATAGTTGCAAATGACATATCGGACAAAGGGCTAGTATCCAAAATCTATAAAGAGCTCACCAAACTCCACACCCAAAAAACAAATAACCCAGTGAAGAAATGGGCAGAAAACATGAACAGACACTTCTCTAAAGAAGACATCCGGATGGCCAACAGGCACATGAAAAGAAGTTCAACGTCGCTCCTCATCAGGGAAATACAAATCAAAACCACACTCAGACACCACCTCACGCCAGTCAGAGTGGCCAAAATGAACAATTCAGGAGACCATAGATGCTGGAGAGGATGTGGAGAAACGGGAACCTTCTTGCACTGTTGGTGGGAATGCAAATTGGTGCAGCCACTCTGGAAAGCAGTGTGGAGGTTCCTCAAAAAATTAAAAATAGACCTACCCTATGACCCAGCAATAGCACTGCTAGGAATTTACCCAAGGGATACAGGAGTGCTGATGCATAGGGGCACTTGTACCCCAATGTTTATAGCAGCCCTTTCAACAATAGCCAAATTGTGGAAAGAGCCTAAATGTCCACCAACTGATGAATGGATAAAAAAATTGTGGTTTATATACACAATGGAGTACTACGTGGCAATGAAAAAGAATGAAATATGGCCCTTTGTAGCAACGTGGATGGAACTGGAGAGTGTGATGCTAAGTGAAATAAGCCATACAGAGAAAGACAGATACCATATGGTTTCACTCTTATGTGGATCCTGAGAAACTTAACAGAAACCCATGGGGGAGGGGAAGGAAAAAAAAAAAAAGAGGTTAGAGTGGGAGAGAGAGCCAAAGCATAAGAGACTCTTAAAAGCTGAGAACAAACTGAGGGTTGATGGGGGGTGGGAGGGAGGGGCGGGTGGGTGATGGGTATTGAGGAGGGCACCTGTTGGGATGAGCACTGGGTGTTGTATGGAAACCAATTTGACAATAAATTTCATATTAAATAAATACATAAATAAATAAATTTAAAAAAATGGAAAAAGAAAAAATAAAAAAAAGAAAAACAGCCGAGTATTTGCATAAACCTCTCCAAGGTGAAGCCAGACCAAGACATCTGTGAGAAAGGTTTACACGAGCACATAACAGGTGTCCTTTCACTGAACCAACCACTCTGTCCCCGTGCCGAAGGCTCCAATCCCACTGTGTGCCTGTCCTTCTTCTCCTGAACATGGCATTTGAATCTCTGAGTAGAAAACTCAGTCGAATTAAAAGTGACACAATTCATCTTGGAACCAGCAAGAGCCACTCTATCCTTGGGCCTTTTTGTCAAGTCCTCATCTTTGACTGCTCTGACCCGTGAGGAATGACAGATGTTAAACAAAAATGAAAACAAAAAGAAAAAGAACAAAAAACCCCACGGGCCCAAAATGTCGTCACTTAGAAAACGATAAAGCCAATTAGATCTGCAAATGTACCCGACTGATTTTTATTTAACACAGACAATGGACTTTCCGCTGGTGAACACCCAATCATGCCTGGGGCAACCGCTCACCCAGGGTTATCTGTGTGACTGAGGATATCAGACAAAGAGCATCTGAAGGATGCCTGTGTCCTGTGGTCATACAGCGTTAGGGACTCTCAATGAAACCAGCACCAATGAAACCGGCAGATGACCAAGGAACCACCCAAAAATAAGATGGATTTTTTTCATTCAGTGCCTGAGAAAACTAACAAGTTCATATATATTCACATATATATATTTTAAATTCTAGACACATCACATATAGTAATTATGTTTTTGAGGCATTCAGAGGAGGTCACGGAGATCGGGAGCACACAATAGTTGCTTAAACTACAGGATGGAAAATAATAATATTTGCATTCCCATGGCTTTGGCAGCTTGCAAACTGCTTCCTTCCTTCCTTCCTTCCTTCCTTCCTTCCTTCCTTCCTTCCTTCCTTCCTTCCTTCCTTCCTTCCTCACCCTGTATCACACACACTGGCGCCCCCTGCCTTCAGGGAGTGCACTTCCGTTGGCCTGGATGTGCGTGGACACAAATGACTGTGACGCACTGAAAATCGTGGCTCTGGGCAGGGACACTGTTGCTGGACAAGGCAAGTGACACGCAAATCCCACGTCTCCTTCCGGCAGCACTGAGAGACCCTGCGGTAACCGCAGCTCCATGAAACCGACCGAAGGCTGTTACCCCGTTGCACCAACAGGGAAACCAAGGTCAAGGGGCATTGTTGGCAAACGATTCTTGTGCAGAGAACAAACGCCTCGAAATGAGCTCGTCATAATTCTGTCCGCCAAAGTAAAAATGAGTTATTAGTCGCCGTTACTTGTCTTTGGCTATCGCATTCAGTGAAATACAAACAAAAGTACGTACCGAACGCCCCGATTTTATGGGACATCTACCTCTGTGCTCAGGGCAGATACAGGGAAAACACATAAAGGGGAAAGGAACAGGGCCTTATACTGAAAGAGCCTCGAAATGAGCTGGAGGGCCAGGCACGGATGCAGGGTCGTGGGATGAAAGACGGCAGCGTCTGAAACCACGATGCCGAGGTGCTCGGGGCATTTGAGCTGCTGGCCTTGACGGAAGATCTTCCCCGCTGGGACGTCCTTTTCCTGCCAGCAGAGTGAGGCGGCTGGACCAGGAGCTCGCTTGGGGCCCCTCTGATGCTCAGGGACCCCAGGCACACGGACGATCAGGGCGGAGACCCGGGGCCTCTGACTCCTCACGCGTGCGCGCCTCCCCAGCCGAACGGCTGGCCGACAGCACCCCAGTCCGGGTGGACCTGAGCCCCTGCTCCCCGTGCTCCCCGTGCAGGCACACATCTTACCCAGCCCCGCAGCAGCTCGTAGGCCGTGATACCCAGGGACCACCAGTCGACGGGGTACGAGTAGCCGGGGCCTCCCTCCACATACACCTGGAACACTTCCGGGGCTGCCAAAGACAGGACAAAGACGATGTCACTGCACGTCACAGTTTACACTCACCAGCCCTCAGAGAGGGGACATGGGGACAGTAACCCAGCTTCTCGGAGGGCGGAGCCGGGACTCTGTCCACTGCACCACGTGGTTCCTGCCCTCTGTAAGCCACAAGCGGGTTCAAGAACAAGATGCGGGCATCCCCGGAAACACAGGTGTGTCCCCCGGGGAGGTACCCAAATGGGGTGCTCCGGAGCACCCGGGTGGCCCAGTCGGTGGAGCGTCCGACTTCGGCTCAGGTCATGATCTCGCGGTCCGTGAGTTCGAGCCCTGCGTCGGGCTCTGTGCTGACAGCTCGGAGCCTGGGGCCTGCTTCGGATTCTGTGTCTCCCTCTCTCTCTGCCCCTCCCCTGCTCATGCTCTGTCTCTTAAAAATAAATAAACGTTAAAAAACTTTTTTAAATAAAAGGAGTTTTCAAGAAACATTTAAAAAAATTAAAAAATTAAAAACCAAGTGGGGTGCACCAGGTGCGGGGTGGAGGCGGTCTGCTGGGGGGAGGTGGGTTGGGGGAGCGGGAATCCCAGGCAGCACGAACACGGGTGGGGTAAGATCTCAGCTAAGAGGAAGAAACCGCACCTTGACAAATGTCACTCTGCTTCTGGCACTGACGCCGGGTCAGGCATGCCGACAACCGGGGACGTTTGGGACCCTTTGAGCCTGCTGCCAATCTCAGGAAACCGTTTTAGTTTAGCATAGGTGGGATCTACGAGGACCTCCCCGAGTTGGAAAATCCAGAGACAGAAGGCAGATCGCGGGTGCCCCAGGATGGGGGAGGGGCAGATGGGGGGTGACCACTGAATGGGTGTCCTCGGGGGGACATGAAGACGTTCTGGAACTAGACAGAGGTGGTGGCTGGGTGGTGCTGAGAATGTACTCCATGCGACAGAATTGCTCCTTTAAAACGGCAAGTTTTGGTCTGTGAATCCATCTCACCTCAGCTGAGCGAAAAGTGAAGGCTGGACGGCCGAGTGTGCTGGGCCCTGATTCTTATTCTTCAGGGCACTGCTGTGGTGCTGGGGGGTCCCTTGGCCCTGAGGCGCCCTAACGTGCCGAGTGGTGGGGTCATCTCACTGCCTCGCCCCAAAATCAACGAGGCCAGGAGGGCATCTATGCTGTGATTGCTCGTCTCGGCTTCCAGAAAAACTTTGGGAAATGTGGATCCTTTCCAGCAAATTAATTTGCAGACGTAATTCCATTTTACAGTCGTCACAGCAGCCGAAATCTGTCCCTTGGAACCACAATGTGCTGTGATTAAAGAGGTCGCGACTCAGTTTTCAGAATGGCCTTCAGTGAGCATGGGAACGGGGAGGGCTGGACGAGGCAGGCGACACGGACGCTGGAATCTGGGCCCTTGGGCTGCTGGACACTTGCCCCCAACCAGCCGCCACACACCGGCCGCCCCGGCGATGCTCTCCACTTGCTTCGTATCTTAGAGGGCACACTCACCCATGGGTTCTCCTTTCCTCTTCACAAGAGCCCCCAGGGTCACGTTTGCATGGGGCCCATTTTCCAGATGAGGCTCAGAGAAGGACGGAGGCATGAAGGAAGTCCCACAGCCAGGAGGTGCCAAGCTGAGGTGTGCCTTATACACTGGCAGAATCCCTGTTTGAAGTAACGTTTGTATCGATGTTTCTGTAAGCACAAAAAGTCACTCAGCCTAAACTGGGGGGAGGCAGGACTGGGAACCTGAGCAAATGTCCCCTTGGGTTATTTGAGCCTCACGAGGGAACTGATGTGGTGTGCTGGGAAACCGAAAGCAGGTCGGTGTGGCTGGAAAGGAGTTTAGCAAGTGACTTAAGCGTCTCTGTCTCAGTTTGGTGAAATGCGGATAATAAGAACGGCTTATTCATCGAGCCGTGATGAGGATTAAATACGACACGATGTGCCAAGGGTTCAGCCCGATGCCTGGCTGGTCCAGAGTGAGCGCTCCGGAAATCTCAGGCATGGCTTGCATTGGTAGAGTTGGCATTCAAATCTCTTCTCCCTGTCACGCTTAGCCTCAACGCCGTCCACTCCGTCACCCCGAAGCCTGGGGGCCACCCTAAACTTCATCCTCATGACCTATTGGTCTCCAGACCCTGACTTGCACATTTTTAGCATCTTTGTGTCTGCTCGTTCTTTCCGTTGTAGATCGACCTGCCTTCAGAGGTGGGGATCTTGCCTGTTCATTAGGCATCCTGTGAGCAGATACTTAATTCCTTCGCAGGTGCTAGCACCGAGCTGTGCTCCTCTGTAACCCACCGGATCCGACCATGAGCCTGAGGCTGGGCTCCGATCTTGAGGGACTTCCTTCCCTGCATCTCAGTCTGTGCACCTGGCCTCTTCTGTCTGTGCTGAGTGTTCTGGAACATCGCGCTGTCTGTGCGTTCCCAGGGCCTGGACAGCTCCTGGCCCAGCCCGTGGGTTCAGTGAGTGCAGGAGGCAGGGACGCGCCCACGACTTGCAGTGATGGCTGTGTGCACGGACGTGCTCCCCATAAATCCCTGACAGGTCCAGCAGCCCCAGCCCATTCAGAATTCAGGGTACAAGCAGCATTCCGTCCTGGCTGTCATGACCCATCAAGCGACAAATGTCTGTGGCCCGTGACTGCACTCCCAGAGACAGTGACATTCTTGCCTCCCGTGCACGCTTGGGGCTGACGACAGAACATGAAAAACATTTTTGTCATAATCCACATGCCACCGAAATGAGCGCTTTGGTGGCCCGGAATCACAGTGCGTCGAAGCGAGAGCATCGGGCAGATGTAAAGCTGGAGGTCAGGTACGAGACTCCTCCTGAATGTGGATGGGGGAAAAAGAACAACCAGCTGTCCAGGGTCCAGGCCGAGGGTCTTATGATGCCCCAGGCACCCAATGAGGCAGGTGCTATAATGATCTCCATTTTCAGAGGAGACAGTAGAGGCATGAAGGGGTGTTGTGGGTTGAATACTATCCCTCCAAAGCTATATCCAAGTGCTAACCTCTGGTACCTGTGAATGGGACTCTATTTGGAAGCAGCCTCTTTGCAGATATAATTAAGGACCTCAAGATAAAATCATCTCAAGATAAATTGTAGGGCCCACGCTAAACCCAATTACTGACGTCCTTATAGGAGAGAAAAGAACGGGGCTGGACACACAGAGAGGGCCATGGGAGCAGGCAGAGACTGGAGAGGCCACAAACCCAGGAACCCCTGGAGCCACTGGAGGCCAGAAGAGGCAAGGAAGGGTCCTCCCCTAGAGTCTCCCGAGGGAGCACAGCCCTGCTGACGTCTTGGTAACGATTTGGCCTCCAGAACGTCGAGGGAGTGACCTTCTCTTGTGTTTGTGTACTTTGTTGTACAGCCCAAGGAGATCACTAAGAGGGGCCATGGACTTGCCCCAGGCCATCTAGCTGGTGTGGCAGAGCTGGGCTTCGCCTCCCTCGGTCTTCTGACTCCAGAGTCCTTTCTCCTGTACTAAGGTGACTGCCAGGAGTTATGTGAGGACGGGTCCTGATGCTCCCTTACGCCTTCCTTCCCTCCCAGGGCCTGGCGCTCAGCCAAGTATACAGTAGGCATTTAATAAATGCACATCCGTTGGCTCTTTCACCCCTGATGCCATAAAGCCGGACCATGCCTCAGAAGTAGAGATGGCTGGTGGCCTTAGAGTGTCAGCACAACAGAAGCGAAGGGTCCCTTGGAAACCATCTTGCATCGTCCCCTCCCTTTTGGAACTGGCCACAGGGCTTGAGGGGGAGGAATGGTTTGCCTCAGCCACCCCCTCGCTAGCCCTGCTGTTAAGTCTAGAACCCTGATCCTGACTCCCAGGTTCAGGGGACGCACCACTGTAACAGTTAAATTCCACCATCAGAGCCAGGTGACTCCACCAGGCACAGCTCCTATACCCGCTTCCTCCTCTGTGTGGACTTACAGCCCTTGCTCAGATCTCCTGCAGCGGCCTCCCCCCCAGTCCTCAGGCCTCCAGAGTCGTCTTCTCCAGTCTGTCCTTCTCAATTCTGACGGGGGAGTTGGCTTTCTGATCCGAGACGCAGGCCACAGTTGCACCCAGCTTAAAGGTCTCCCTGACCTCACGGCTGTCTTATGATCTGTGCTCCTGGGAATACCATCAGCTCCGCGTGAGGCGAATACATTTTGGAGGAGGAAGGATTCTGAGGTCAAACGTGTCCGGGAAAAGACGAGGTTCAACCACGTTCCTTCCTGCTGGACTTCTCAGAGCCTTTAATGGGCTCATGTGCTTTGCTGGCTCTCGAAGGGGACCAACTCAATAGCAAACGTGGCTTGGAAATTTGACCTGATCCTGGAGTCTTTTTTTAAGTTTTAGTGGAGCGAGACAAGGTACTAGGGCTTGGAACCTGTGCGGTTAGGTGAGCCGGACTTCTGGGGTCTGGCACTCAGGGTTCTTAGTGCTGCCCGGAGATCTTCTGAGCTGTACCATGCCCCTGGGGTTGCCCACACCACCCCGGCCTTCATCTGCATGCTGCTCGATGTTCCTAGAACTCCCCTTCTGTCTGTCTGTCTGTCTCTTGCTCTCTCCCCTCATTCAGTAGGCTCTCCCACAAAGGGTGCAGCTCCAGAGACACTGCCTCCAGGAAGCTGTTAGGTACCAGACGCTGCAAAGTTCTTTACATGCGTCCTGTACTCCTCAAAACACCTCTCTGATATCATTCTTTCTTAGGACCCCCCCAGATTAGATTTGGTTTTCCTCTTCACCCCACCTTCCCCAGGCATTTCTCCTTGACAACATTTCCACCCGCCATGCATTTTTGCTTATCTGTCTGCTTTTCAGGAGACTGTGAGCTCCCCGAGGGCAGGGCCTGTCACGGTCTCTGGCCTTGGTCTTCCTGGATCTCTGGCGTGAAGAAGACACGTGGGAAGGGTGTGTTGACTGACCAAATAAAGGAATGATTATAATACAAACAGCAAACTATGTACCTTGCTATGTGCCAAGCACTGTTCTTTTTTTTTTTTTTTTTATGTTTATTTATTTTTGAGAGAGAGTGAGCAGGGAAGGGGCAGAGAGAGAGGGAGACAGAGAACCCCACGCAGGCTCTGTACTATCAGTGCGGAGCCCGACACGGGGCTGGGACTCATGAACCCTGAGATCATGACCTGAGCTGCCGAAATCAAGAATCGGACACTTAACCGACTGACCCACCCAGGCGCCGGGCCAAGCACTGTTCTAAGCTCTTAAAACATTGCTAATAAAAGCGGCTAATCTTTACGGAGCATTTGCTTGTACCAACAAGCCTTGTTTTATTTATTTTTTTATTAAAAAAATTTTTTTAATGTCTATTTTTGAGACAGAGAGAGACACAGCATGAGTAGGGGAGGGGCAGAGGGAGAGGGTGACACAGAATCCGAAGCAGGCTCCAGGCTCGGAGCTGCCAGCACAGAGCCCGACGCGGGGCTCAAACTCACAGACCGCGAGATCATGACCTGAGCGGAGGTTGGACGCTCAACCGACTGAGCCACCCAGGCACCCCCAACAAGCCTTGTTTTAAGAATTTGGCAAGGATAAAGTTATTTAATCTTCAAAGAGCACAGAATTTGAGCTAGCTGCTGTTGAGTCTGGCTCAGGAAGGAATGGGATGGGTCAACGCTGCCACAGCCAGGACTGGGGTTTCCCTGGAGGACAGTGAGTGATGACAGCCCCGTGGAGGGGCAGCCCTGCCTCCCGGGGACAGCAAATGACAAACCAAGCAGGTGAGAGGAGTTGGTTATGACCTTGCCTAGAAAGGATGTCCAGGATCCAAAGTCTGAGTACCCCTAAATTGGATTAGAGATGAACGGGGGTGCCTCTGCGGCTCAGTCGGTTAAGCATCTGATTCTTGGTTTCAGTTCAGGTCACGATCTCCCGGTGTGTGAGTTCGAGCCCTGCATCAGGCTCTGTGTTGACCGCGCAGAGCCTGCTTGAGATTCTCTGTCTCCTTCTCTCTCTCTGCCTCTCTCCTGCTCTCATTCACTCACTCTCTCTCTCAAAATAAATAAACTTTTTTTTTTTTTTTAAGAGATGAACGAAATTCCTCAAGTCCTTCTTGATTAAAACTTCTGGCAATGACCTGGTGGGGAAAGGGCCACCCCCGAATCTATTTTCAGCCACTGGAAGCGACACCTCTAACCACCATCGCGATGCACAAATCAGTCACGCAGAGCTTTCTAGGGTGCAAAGTTCCTTCACACGTTATCCCCACCCAGCCCCAAAGCACCCAAGCCACAGATGGAGAAACTGAGTGGGTAAAGGGGTAATTTCAGGGCCGTGGAGATGGTGAGTGGAAAAGCCCGGACGGGATCACCATCCCTACCACTTCCAGCCCAGGGCGCGGTACAGCTGTTCGTTTGTTTCCATGAGTTGTGATTTTACTTACGACACCGAGAGCTGCAATACGAACGTGGCCATTGACTGAACATCGACCACGTGCTATAAGTTCTTCAAGGTTTTTCACATAGATTATTTACTCCTCAGCAAAGCTAATATTTACAGGGCATGAACTATAGTTTCACACTCCACTTGATCCTTGGAAGGGCCTTGGGAGGCAGCGCTATTAGGATCTTCAATCCTGGAAGCTGGGGTTTGGAGTAGTTAAGTAACGGGCCTGGGGGCACAGCCGGGAGACTCAGAGCCTTATCTGAACCCAGCGTCCCCTCCCCCTTTCTCTGGGGTCATCCAGAACGATGATCGGAACCTTGCTGGGTCTCCCTCAAAATCCAGACATCTTCCACCAAATTACACCACGTTTATGCTGAAATATGCTGAAAATAAAAATAATCCACATGCATTCATCCACATGCATAATGTATACTTTATATGTTTAAAAATTTTTTTTTTAACTTTTAAAAATGTTTATTGATTTTTTGAGAGCGAGAGACAGAGCGTGAGTGGGAGAGGGGCAGAGAGAGAAGGGGGGACACAGAATCTGCAGCAGGCTCCAGGCTCTGAGCTGTCAGCACAGAGCCCGACGTGGGGCTCGAACCCACAAACTGTGAGATCGGGACCTGAGCCAAGGTCAGACGCTCAACCGACTGAGCCACCCAGGCGCTGCTACTTTATGTGTTGTATATTCCAAAATCTCTACAAGGTCATTGCATTAAATCTGTTAATTCAACCGGGACTGAAACCAAGAGCGTTTATGAAGATCCTGGGATTCTATGTTTGAGGAAATTAGGGTTACAACTTCACCCGAAAGAAAAATAAATAAATGGTTCACCGTGAACCTGCACGTTGATAAAAAAGGACTTAAAATCCTCGAATCACCTTCCTTGACAGCGTCTGTTTCCTTTCCTGTTACATCCCCAGGAGCTTTCACAAGCCCAGAGCGTGTTGCACACTCCATGAACACTTGTGAGCGCACAAAGAAGCACGCTGGGCAGGCTTGGGGAGCCACGCAGCCCAGTGGCTCGGAAAGATCAGCCTCACCTCCCGCTAACATCTCCCCTTCCCCGGCAATGTAAACACGCATGTGGTGGGACCTGTCACCCCACGAGAACCACGCAGACTAAAAATATGGAAAAAAAAATACCATAACCTCCTAAGTTATAATTATCACCCTGCTGGCTTAGCTTTGTGGGTATGGCTGAAGGCTTGGACTGCTGTCCTGGAGTGTGACACACTAGCCAATGTCTAGCCCACAAGCCGACGGGCTTCCGGGATCTGTTCCTAAACCTAACTGCCTCCTTGACTGGGAACATACAATTGCCACGTTTCTGCCAAGAGGGGACCTTCGCGGTAATTTCCTCCCTCCCCTACGTTTTCTAGATGAAGGAGGTGAAACCAGTTGGAGGGGTTCAGTGACTTCCAGTCCAGCTGGGACCAGAACCCAGGTGTCCTGCCCACTGGTCCTTTCTTCGTTGGCAAGACCCCGTCTCCAGCTTGGAGGTCCTGGCCGGTGGGATGGCCAGATCTGTGCAGCCAACTGCCTCCTGGACACCTCCACCTAGAGGTCCCACGGGCACTGCACACTCAACCCACCTGAGCAAGCTCTTTCCTCTCCAACTGCCCTCCTCCTGGGGTCTCAGCTCCAGCCCACGGTCGGCTCAGTTGCACGAGTCAGAACCGCGGAGTCCCCGGGCTCTGTGCCTCCTTCAGTCTCTGCTTCTGATCATTTGATTGGCTCAAGACTTGTCACTTTCTCTTCCAGAAACTTCCTCTCTACTCTGTTCTTGTTTTGTCTCTACAGGGACTCACCAGGGCCCCTCACCCACTCCAGCCTGGCATTCGAATCCCACCTCCATCTGAGTCAGTAGAACCAACGGAGCAGAGGGGTTAAAGGTGTGAGTGTAGAAATTTTTCAGGCCTGACAATGAACCTCAGTTCCCACACTTATGGGTCCAGTGGCCTTGTACAAGCTACGTCACCTCATATTTGTGCCTCAGCATCCCTCATCGGCAACAAGGAGAAACAGTATTTGCTCCATAATCTTATCGTGATGACAGAATGAAGTTTCATCTGAGCACAGATTAAGTGCCAATAAATGCCACCTAATTTTACTATTGTTGTCTTGTCGTTATGCATGAGTTCAAATCTCTGAATTAAAATCACTCCAAGTTTTCTATTTGCTACAGAATAAAGTTCAAGCGCCCCAGCACGAGAATTCCTAAAATCCGGCCCCGACCTCGTCCTGGGGCCCTGTTTTGATTCTGCTCATTTTGCCCAACTGCAAAAAATAGGATATACTTTATTTTTAATTTTTTGTGGCTTGTCTCATAATCTTTATTCTATTTTTTATACTCACAAACTCCTACTTATCCTTCAAGACCCAGACCAAATTTGACTCCCCCTGTGGAATGTTCATTGAGTACCATGCTGTTCCTCTGTTCTTCCCTATTACCCTCTCCTATTCTAGGGTCTCAGCAAACCCTGGTCTGTACCTCCCTGCAGCACTGATCATGCTATATTTTAATTAATGGCATGCATTTCCACCTTCCTCACTGGGATGTGAGCCCTTGGAGGGCAGGGATATATGATTAAGTCAGCCCCTGATGCTCAGGGATTAGCACGGAGGTGGTCTAGAAGTGGATGCTCAGTGCATCCGAGTAGCAGAGAAATTGGTCAGAGTCCTAGCTTCCAGTCTCAGTGGCTACCATTGCCAGCTGTTTGTCATTGGGCGAGGACTCAACCCCTGTATGAGTCTCAGATCCCGTGGAATAATAAAAGCCCCTACCCCATGGTGAGCTAACATAAGCGATGCATTTAATACAGGGACAGACACACAGCAAGTTCTCAACAGACGGGACCCAGTTATCGTTATACCAATTCATTATTGCATGAGCAATGAAATGCTTGCGAAAGTGAAAGCCCAGCTCACGGAGGTCCATGTTTTACGTGTTCCCCAAATGATTCAAGAGCTTCCTCCTAATTCTTTGCGTTAAAGCGTGCTGAAAAGCTGTGGGAAGCAGAGATAAGCAGCATCCCCGGCTTTTGCCTGGATCCCTTGGGGGTCATTTATATTTCTTTGGCTCTCAAGCTAGCCAGATGAATTCAGGTGTCACACACTTCGAGAAGAAACAAAACTACGGCGTAAGTCTGATCAATTCTCTCCTTCTGGAAACACCAGCAGCATTATTAGCAACTGAAATGAAAGCATTGAGACACTGTTCAGGTGTTGACCATTAGGACTTCGTAAGTCTACACAAGAAGGAAGAGAAGGGAGGTGTGATTGGCTAATAAGGAAATATGAAAATAAATGACGTGCCAGAACCAGAAAACGACTTCATGCTAAACATGTCAGAGTAAACTAGTCGCTTAAAAAGAAAAAGGACTTTGGAAGTTTTCCTAGAGAATGGTGTTCTAACTGGAAGCACAGAATTAGACTCGGGGCATTTTACACAGTCAGTATGTGAAACTGGGGATCTCACAGCACGTTATGCTGACAGAAAAGTTCACGGGCACCTCGATGGCTCAGTCGGTTAAGCATCTGACTCTTTACTTTGGCTCAGGTCATGATCCCATGGTTTGTAGGTTCAAGCCTGCGTTGGGCTCTGTGCTGACATCTTGGAGCCTCCTTGGGATTCTCTCTCTCTCCCCCTCTCTCTTTGGCCCTCCTGCTCTCTCAAGAATATAAATAAACTTAAAAAAAGAAAAGTTCATTTATATAGTGTCTGTCCCTTAAAGGATTCCAAGATTCTCTGTGTATCCACGAAAATTAATGCTCTTAAAAATTTTTTTTAATGTTTTATTTATTTTTAAGAGAGAGAGAGAGAGAGAGAGACAGTGTGAGCAGGAGAGGGGCAGAGAGAGAGACACACACACAGAGAATCCAAAGCAGGCTTCCGGCTCTGAGCCGTCAGCACAGAGCCCGATGCGGGGCTCGAACTCAGGAACCTTGAGATCATGACCTGAGCCAAAGGTGGACGCTCAACTGACAGAGCCACCCAGGCGCCCTGAAAATGAATGCTCTTTAAAATGCCCCCCCGAACCTACCATAGGGTGAGAGACTTCTGTTACAGTGATTACCGAATTGCTGAGGGTTGTGTGCAGGCTTAAGTAAGAGAATAGAACCACTCTCCAGATGCAAGGGGAATTCACCTCTCCTCACAGGCTCTTCTCTGCTGACCTCACTGTATATTCATGAAGAGACAAGGAGGCTGTTGAAAGCTTGCCTTGATGCAGGATTGGGGAAGAGAAAGCAACTGCTTCCGGAGGGCACAGAGCTCTTCCGAGGTCCAGCTCCCCATGCCCCTTTGGAACAAAAGCCTTATAAAGCAGGAAGGGCGGAAGATTCTGTGACCACAAGGGCACAGGTGACTTCTCACTGAGCGTGAGAGGCAAGGAACAGAAAAATAAAATCTCTACCTCTGGGAAGGGACAGAAAATCATCCTGGGCTCAGACAATTCACGGTTTCCCATTGCTGGGAGAGAGGCAGGGTCAATGAGAAAGACCCATCCCCGAGACAAGATGTTGGGCGAAACAGAGCCCAGCGAAGACTGGCTGAGCCAAGACAACAGGGAACATGTACCTGTGCCCTGCTGCCCCCAACCAGACCAAGTATCGAGTAACAAGAAGGAAGAGAAGGAACAGGAGTGAGACCTTCTCTAAGGCACAGGCCCATAGAGAAAGCCTGAAGCGGAAGGTAGAACAGGAACATTGAGGGAACACTAACTCGGGAGGAGGTGTGTTGAGAGTAACCATACCGACCCTGACTCAGCTCAACCCCTGATTAGGCTGACTCAGTTCTTCCATACACACAACACTAAAGGCACAGTCGTGGGAGAGACACATCCATTTCCAGGTATAAACACTGTCCTACGTGAAATGTCCAGTCTTTCACCAAAAGCTGTAAGACACACGATGGAAAGAAAAAACAAAAACCCAGTGTGAAGAGACACAGCACTCAACAGAACCATGTTCGGATATGAATCAGATGTGAGAACTAACAGACAGGGAACTGAAAACATCTCAAAGATCTAGTGGACAAAACAGTGCACATTAAAAAATGGGGATTTCAATCAAAAGATGGAACCTATAAAAGAATCAGATGGAAACTCTAACACTAATAAAAACAAATCAAAACATAGTGCCAGAGATAAGGCATGCTTCCAACATGCTTCACCAATAGACTTGAAACAGCCAAGGACAAAAGAGGTGAACTTGAAGGTAAGTCAAATGAAAGTATTCAAAGTGGCACAATAAGAGAAAAAAAAGTGGGAGAAACAACAGAGAATCCAATTGGGACCACATCAAAACGAAAGGCTTCTGCACAATGAAGGAAACAATCAACAAATCTAAAAGATAATATATGGAATGGGAGAAGATATATGCAAATGATATGCCCAACAAAGGGTTAGTAACCAAAATATATAAAGAGGAAATATGGAAGGTCTAACATACATGTAACTGAAATCTCGGAAACAGAGTAGAGAGAGAGACCGAGGGAGAGGAGAGAGAACGGGTCAGAAAAAATGTTTACAGAGATAATAATCAGGAATTGTCCAAACAATTATGTCACCAAACCACACATGTCTAAGAAGCCCCAAGAACACCAACCAGGATAAACACAACATGACAATAGAAACAACATGCATAAGCACATCGTATCTAGAACCAAAGAGAAAGAGAAAATCTTGAAGGCAGCTGAAGAAAAAAGGCATATGACCCACAGGAAAGCAAAGATAGGGATTATGGCAAATCTGTTGTCGGAAACATTGCCATAAGCGAGAGAGTGACATATTTAAGCACCGAAAGAGGAAAAAAAATTGAATCCAGAATTCTCTTAAGATCTCTTTTTAAAATGTACACAAGGGGCGCCTGGGTGGCGCAGTTGGTTAAGCGTCCAACTTCGGCTCAGGTCACGATCTCGCGGTCCGTGAGTTCGAGCCCCGCGTCGGGCTCTGGGCTGACGGCTGGAAGCCTGGAGCCTGTTTCCGATGCTGTGTCTCCCTCTCTCTCTGCCCTTCCCCCGTTCATGCTCTGTCTCTCTCTGTCCCAAAAATAAGTAAAAAACGTTGAAAAAAAATTAAAGAAAAATGTACACAAATGAAGACTTTTTGCAGCAAACAATAAAAAAATGAAGGAATTCACTACCAGCAGACTTTCACGATAAGAATTGGTGAAGCAAGCCTTTCAGGTAGAATGAATTTGATATCCTGTAGAAACTGAGGCTGCACAAAGAAACAAAAAATACCGGAAGTGGGTAAAAGGAATGTAAATGTCAAATCAGTATTTTTCATTTTTAACCACTTTAAAATATAATTTACTGTCTGAAGCAAACATAAAATCAATTAATAATATATCTACAGCACAATAAAACAAAAGATAGGTGGGAGGAACTGGAAGTATATTACTGTAAGATTTAAACCATTTTTTTTAACATTTATTCATTTTTGAGGGAGGGAGGGAGGGGGAGAGAGAAAGAGAGAGAGAGCGCACATGAGTGGGGAAGGGGCAGAGACAGAGGGAGATTCAGAATCCAAACCAGGCTCCAGGCTCTGAGCTGTCCGCGCAGAGCCCGACGTAGGGCTTGAACCCACAAACTGTAAGATCATGATCTGAGCTGAAGTCAGACGTTTAACCGACTGAGCCACCCAGGTACCCCTGTGAGATTTCTTTAAATGTTTATTTTTGAGAGAGAGAGAGAGTGCACGTGGGGGAGGGGCAGAGAGAGAAGGGGACAGAGGATCCAAAGCAGGCTCTGCACTGACAGCAGCAAGCCTGATGTGGGGCTTGAACTCATGAACCGTGAGATCAGAACCAGAAGCTGAAGTCAGACGCTCACCTGACTGAGCCACCCAGGTGCCCCTGCTGTAAGATTCTTACATTACACATGAAGCGGTATGATTTCAAGGTAGATGCAGATTAATTGATGGTGTATATTATAAATATAGGACAACCTCTAGCTATGATTTTTTAAAAAGAGGTAGGAATAGTAAACCAATAGGGAATTAAAGTGGGATCATACAAAATGGTGAACGAATCCAAAATAAAGCAGCAGAGCAGCAAATGAACAGAGAACAAGTGGAACAAAGAAAAAGCAAGGTGATGGATTTCAATCCAACCGTCTCACTAATTACATTAAGTGTAAATGGTCTAAATATCAATGGAAAGCAGAAATTATTAGATTGGCTTAAAAAAAGGCTGCCTACATAACATGTACTTAAAATACAAAGATACAGGTTAAACATGAATGGATGGAAAAAGATATTATCAGGGGTGTTCTGGAACAGGCTTATCCCAGCTCATCTCTCTCCTACTCTGTGTTCGATGATGTCACACTGATAACTTGAAGTCAGTCATGGTGGGTGGACTTACATCACAAAAATCAGCAAAATCTACAAATCAGTGACTTTCTTCCTCTTTACCAGAGAGCTAGTTGTTAAACATTTACCGGCACCCCACTGGAAATACCATGCAAACATCAACAAAAGAAAGCTGAAGTGGCTATATTAATATCACACAAAGACACTCTTAAATACAAAGAACAACCTGAGGGTTGCTGGAAGGGAGGAGGGTGGGGCGATGGGCTAAATGGGTGATGGGCATTAAGGAGGGCACTTGGTGGGATGAGCACTGGGTGTTACACGGAAGCGAGGAATTGCTAAATTCTACTCCCGAAACCATTATTACACTATATGTTAACTAACCTGAATTTAAATGAATATATTTAAAAATAAATAACCGAATAAACAAACATTAAAAAGTTCATTTAAGGCCAACTGAAAAAAAAAAAACAGACTTCAGAACATGGAAGAAGATGTTATGTAATGACACACGCAACAATTTAGCAAGAAGATGTAGTAATCCTAAAAATGTACACACCTTACTGCGGAGCATCCAACTATGTGAGACAAAACTGTAATGCAAAGAAAAATAGGCAAATTCACAATTACGGTTGGGGATTTCAACACTTAATGATAAATAGACAGAAAATCAATAAGAATAGGGGCGCCTGGGTTGCTCAGTTGGTTAAACGTCCAACTTTGGCTCAGGTCATGATCTCGCAGTTTGTGAGTTCGAGCCCCATGTCGGGCTCTGTGCTGACAGCTTCGGGTTCTGTGTCTCCCTCTCTCTCTCTGCCCCTCCCTGGCTCATGCTCTGTCTCTGTCTCTCTCTCTCAAAAATAAATAACATTTAAAAAAAATAAAAAGAACAAATTAAACCCGAAGCAAGCAGAAGGAAGTTAATAAAAAAGATGAGAGCTGAAATCAATAAAACAGAGAAAATCAATGAAACTAAAAACTGGTTCTTTAAAAAGATGAATACATGTGATAAACCTCTAACCAAAATGACCAGGAAAATCACAGAGAAAACACAAATGACCAATTCCAGAATGAAAGAGGAGACATCACTGCCGAATCTACACTCATTACAAAGGTAACCAGGGGATATTACAAATGACTGTGAGCCCAAATATTTGCAAGGTTACATGAAATGGAGAAATTTCTTGAAAGATGTAAATGACCAAATCCTAACCAATATTTACTTTCTTCTTCTGACTTAAGGAGAAATAAACAGAATAGACCATCTTTATTAAAGAAATTGAATTCATAGTTTAAAAGCTTCCTGTAAAGAACTCTAGGCCCAAATATCTTCACTGGCCAATTCTACCAATTCTATATGTTAGAAAGAATACCAATTCTACAGTTTTTCCAGAAGTGGAAGAGGACAGAACATTTCCCAACTTACACTGCCAGTGTTACTGTGGTACCAAAATCATACAAAGATGCTACCAGAAAAAGAAAACTAAAAAACTCATAAAGCTAGGGGTAATATTGTAAATGAGGCATTAGCAAACTGATTCCATCATTATATAGAAGGGAAAATACATTATGACCAAGTGAGATTTATTATGGAAATATAAGGAAAGTTCAACCTTCTGAAATCAGTCAAAATCTTTCAACAGATTATAGAAACCACATGAGTGTCTCAGTGGGTTGAGAAAAGATATTTCACAAAATTCAACATGCATTTATGATTTTTAAAAACCCCAAGGAAGTTGGAAATACATGGAACTTCCTTAACCTGGTAAAGAATAACGAACTACAAAGAACCTTATAGCTAATACCAACATAACAGTAAAAAAACGAGATGCTTTCTAAGATCAGGATCAAGGCCAAGTGTATTGAATGTTCTAGCTACAGCAACAAGACAAGAGAAAAATAAAAGGCATGCAGATTAGGAAGGAGGAAATAAAACTACCCTGATTTGCAAACATGATTACCTACATAGAAAGCCCAAAGAATTTACTGCCAAAGCTGCTAGGACTGAGAAGTGAGTTCAGCAAAGTTACAGGATACAAGGTCAACATACAAAACTCAACTGTATCTCTATAGATCAGTAATTAATGATTGATAACTAATTTTTAAGGTTTTTATTTAAATTCCAGTTAGTTAACATCCAGCATAATATGGGTTTCAGATGTACAATATAGTGATTCAACAATTCTATACAACACCCAGTGCTCGTCATGGTAAGTATAGTCCTTAAGCGCCATCACCTATTCCAACCATCCCCGTAACCACCTCCTCTCTGGTGACCATTAGTTCTCTGTAGTTAAAGTCTGTTTCTTGGTTTGCCTCTCTCCCTCTTTTTTTCCCTCCCTTTGCTCTTTTGTTTGTTTGTTTCTTAAATTCCACATGCGTGAAATCATATGGTATTTGTCTTTCTCTGACCTACTTTTTTCACTTAGCATAATACTCTCTAGCTCCATCCACATCATTGCAAAATGGCAAGATTTCATTCTTTTCCATGGCTGAGTAATACTCCATTGTAAATATATATGCCACATCTTACATGCACCCCCATGTCTATAGCACCATTATCTACAATAACCAAGTTATGGAAACAGCCCAAGTGTCCGTCTGCTGGTGAATGGAGATGGTAACTAGGTTTTTTTTTTTTTTTAATGTACCATTTGAATAGCACCAAAATCCATAAGATACTTAGGTATAAGTGTAAAAAAATATGTACAAAATCTGTACATTGAAAACTATATTGATGGAAGAATCCAAGAAATCCTAAATCTATGGAGAGATACTCTGTGGTTGGAAGGCTCCACACTGTTTGGGTGTCACTTCTGTCTAAACTCATCTGTAGATTCAGTGCCATTCTAACAAAAACCCAGAGGTTTCTTTGTTTTGTTTTTGTAGAAATTAACAAGTGTATTCTGAAGTTTTAGTGAAAAGGGAAAGGATCTAGAATAGCCAAAATGATTTTCAAAAGAAGAAAAAAGTTGGAAGACTCTCCCTACCTGATTTCAAGGATTATTGTAAAGGTATGGGGAAAAGTATGATCTCAGGTAGGGCATAAACAAATAGACCAATGGGACAGGAAAGAATCCAGAAACGGATGTACACATTTATGGCCAATTGAGTTTTGACAAACTGCAAAGTCAACCCAGTTGAGAAGGAACAGTCTTTTCATCATAGCATGCTGGAACTATTGGACAGCTGGATGCAAATGAAGCTTGATTCACACCTCACACCATATGAAGAACTAAATTAAAAATGCATGTAGCTTTAAGTAGAAAATCCAAAAGTATAACACGTTTACAAGAAAACAAAGGGAAAAAAATCTCTGTGACCTCATGTGAGGAAAAGATGTTTAGATACAACACCAAATACACAATCAATCAACACACTTTTTTTTTAAATTGGACTGTATCAAAATTTAAAGCTCTGCTTCTAAAAATATTCTATTAAGGTGATAGAAAGACAAGCTACTGACTGGCCAAAATTTCTGCAAAACTTGATATCTAATAAAGGACTAATATGCAGCATATATAAGGAATTCTCAAAAAAGCTTGATTAAGAAAAGTCACTATGGCCGAATCATGGCCAAATGATATGAACAGAAGGTGTCTAGGTGGAAAATAAGCAAATGAAAATATGTAAAACACCATTAGTCACTAGGGAATTGTAAATTAGAACCACCACCTCCGTAATAGAATGATTAATAGGACAACAATAACCACAGGATAATAACCAGCACTGGTGAGGATCTAGAGGGATGTAAAATGGTCTAGTCATCCTGGAAAACAGCTCGCCAGTTTCTCAGAAAGTTCAACATACCCTTACCATATGACCCGGCAATCCTGCTTCTAACTAATTATTCTAGAGAAGTGGAAACTTAAGTTCATATAAAAACCTGAATGCCGATGTTTACAGTGGCTTTATACATAATTATGTAAAACTGGAAACAATTCAAAAGTCCTTCAGCTGGTGAATGGATGAACTAATCATGTATATTCATCCAGTGGTATTCTACTTAGCAATCAAAAGGAAAGCTACTGATACATGGATAAATCTCGAATACATCATTTGAAGTGAAAAAAAAAAAAGGAAAACAAAACAGATTTGAAAGGCTATAGACAATACAACTTCGTTTCTATGACTTTCTGGAATAGTCCAAACTGATCACTGGTTGCCAGGGACTGGGATGAGGGAATTTTGGGGGTGATGGAACTGTTCTAGACTCTCTTGCGGTGGTGCTTATATGACTGTCTGTGTCCAAATTCACAGAACTGTACATTAAAAGAGTGTATTTTCCTGCATGAATATTGTTACTCAAAAGTAAACATCTCGAACTACAGATTTATCAGGTTGATGATTTTTAAAGTGATTATCTACCTTACAAATAGCCAAGCCAATGCGTGCAGGAAAATTATCTGTTTGTTCTCAGATGTATTTTAGAGCCATAGAACACTATTTGGCACATAGAAAGTGCTCAACAGATTTCTGTTGAATGGATGGATGGATGGGTGGGTGGATGGATGAATGAATGAATGACAGGTTCTCAGGAAAGACACTGGGCACTGGAGCCTCACTGGCCTGGGTCTGAATGCTGGCTCTGTTACTCCCTCTGACACAAGAGTCAGCAAACTTCACTAGCCTCAATCATTTCAACAAGAAACATACTCCCATCATCATGATGGCTCCAAAGCCACACTTGTCTGCTCACTGCAGCCTCCTGCGGAAGGGAACTAACATTTGGTGAGTGCTGGCACTGGTCCCCCAGTGCACCCAGCGTCCTCCAGCCAACCCTGCTCTGATCGTGAACCAGGAGCTGTTTAGGGTCCGTTTTCCCCGCTTGACTGTGAGCTCCGTAAGGCAAGGGGATTCCCAATCCAGGCTCTGGATTCCCAATGCTAAGCTGATACCAAATAATCAACCATCTAAACAATAACGATAGAAATAATGGAAATAATAACAATAACGCTACCAGCTACCAGTTGTGTGCATCTACTGTTTGTCAGGCATTACGTTACGTGCCTTCTACAGCCACGGCACAAAATCTTCACAGACAACTTACTGAGGCAGATTGAGAACCGTCCACCCCATCTCTCAGATGAGGAAACTATCAGTTGGTCTGGCGGCCAACACTTCTTGAGGACTTGCCATGTTGAGCATGTTAACGTGCATATGTTGGGTAACGAGATCGGCCACTAGTGTGAGACACCCAGACTGCCCCACGCTGAGGCCACACTTCACCTGGGCCCACTCCTGGCTTTCAGCTCGTTCCGCAGTCCCTACCATGGCACTCAAGACCCTCATCTTTGGCCTGAGTACTGTCAACTCAAGACCCTCATCTTGGTTCCCACCCCACCCTGTCTTTTTCCATAAGCTATAAAAAAAATAAAACTGCATATTTCCCCCCTACACCATGCTGTTGCCTCCTCTGTGCCTCTGCCCTGGCTGTTGCCCCTGCCTGAAACGGCCTCTCCTTGTCCTTACCGAACAGGCAAACTCAGAACGCACCCTCAGAGTCTAACTCAGATTGTCACCTTCTCCAGGAATCTGTCTTGACAGGGTCCTGTTTACACCTGTGCCCACGCGTCTGTCTGCCCCACTAGCCGGGGAGCCTCCGAGGCCCCGGAGAACATCACTCATCTCTGAGCCCTTCATCTCCTAAATGTTCTGTAAATATTCGCTGAATGAACACTTGACTCTTCATTTCACCACAGATGAATAAACTCTGAAGCCCTGGGCGGCCGCTGGAACATTTCTGACTTCTAATCTGGCACATTTCAGAGAGATTTCTATTTTTCCCTGATTGTGAGTGCCATCTGCTCTTTTAATTAATGAAAATTCAGTTCCATGCAAATGCCTCTTCGAGGATCATCCTTCATGAGCAACCTCTGGGAGCTTACTCATCAGCCTGTTCTCTGAATCTGTGTTTGGAACATTCTGGGAGCTTGTTATTGGGCCTTTGAACTGAATCACGCAAGTGAACAAAATCGACCAAGCTGCCACTTGACCTCAGGAGTTTACAGCCGTGGGAGCTGTAGGGTTTGAATTTATTGAGAGAGCTCTCTCCCTCACCCCGTCCTCCCCAGTAAACTCCCATGGTGTCCGAAAATAGATCCACTGGGTAAATCAGTTGTGCCTGCTAAATCCCGTAAAACTCTCTCCTGTTCACGTGTTCATTAACATAGGGCTGAAGCTCCTTTAAATAGAAGGAAACCAGGAGCCCCGAATCCCACATACACTTGGGACGATAGACTTTTGTCTTGTGTGAGAAACACGGCTTTGCAACGCAGGAACTCCGAGTCAAAAGGCAGCTTGGTGTGTGGCAAAAGTGTGGACTTTGGATCCGAACAGACGTGGCTTCAAATTCTGGCTCCTTGACTTGCCAGCGGTGTAACTCTGGGTAGGTGAATCAACCTCCCTGGGCCTCAGCTTCCTCATCTATACAATGGAGAGATGTAGAAACCTCACATGGATCTTCCGAGGGTAGCTCAGGTGGTTAAGTGTCCAACTCTTGGTTTCGGCTCAGGCCACGATATCACGGTCTGTGAGTTCAAGCCCCGCATTGGGCTCCGCACTGACAGTGCAGAGCCTGCTTGGGATTCTCTCTCTCTCTCTCTCTCTCTCTCTCTCTCTCTCTCTCTCTCCCCCCCCCCCGCCCCTCCCCTGCTTGTGCTCGCTCTCTCTCAAAATAAATAAATAGATAATTGCAATGACAAACATGTAGCAGGGTCACAATACGTGTTGCTTTTCTTCTCCCTTTTGGACGTGGGGCCCCTGTGGAGAGTGGCCAGCTGGGTCACCACTTGCCTGCTTCCCCAGAGGCTGGGAGCCAGGACATCACTGGGCAGTCAGGGAATGAGGCTGGGGCAGGCCCGGTGGCATCTCTGAGGAGGTGCCGGAAAGTCTGCTATGCATGGCGATGGAGCAGAGGCAGAGAAGAAAGGGCTGGTACAATACTAACCTGAATTTCTCCTGTGGCCTACGGTCTACACTCCTGGAGATCAGTCTGCTTTTTGGGGAATAGCTTAAAGGAAGTCAGAACTAACTTACAGGGTTACGAAGGCGGCTCCAAATGGGACACATTTCTCCTTATGTCCTTTCTGCCTCCTCACTGCCCTTCTGGAGATGATGGCTCGTTCAGTTCTATTGGCTGCTCCTGGCATGGTGTCCCCTGGGCCTCAGGCTTGGCACTCTTCCTCTCTTCTGTGTCCTCCCTGGGGGACCCTGTCACTGCCTCGGCTCTGCCGAATCTCAGTGCTGGTAACTCCCCAGTCCGCAATCCTGTCCACATCACTCCAGGAGCCTGGACAGCATTTCCCAGACACCTCAATTTCAAACTCAATTTCCTGGAACCCCACACACCTGTGGGCCCCGTTGTGCTTCCCACACAGAGGACATCACTATAGTCTACATCGCTGTGCAAGATGGAAGCCTGGGAGGCAGCCCTAACATCCCTCCCACTCCTGTTCTCCCAGCCATTTGTTAAGTCAGTGGCCTCCTTGGACAGACTAGCCTCAGCTCTGGAACCTTCTGTAAAGGGATATCAGAAAGACCGTATCGGTGAAAGCCGTATCGGTGTGAAGATTCAGCATCCCAAGGGGACTAACTGAAGTGAACAGGCTCCCTTGAATGCATGCCTTCTGGTGTTCACGCTGACGTGGGTCTGACTCTCATCACCGACGTCTTTCCTCAGCTCTAAAATGGGAATGAATAATTGTGCCTGTTTGTGACATTAAATAAGACTGTGGATGGAAAGCACTTAGCTCAATGGCTGGGCACGTAGCAAATACTAAGAAGGACTATTTTTACCATTATTTGTGGCCAAACTTCACTTATTTAATAAGTAAAAGATGAACGACACACGTAGTGAATTCTCGGAGGTGATGACATAGTTTTGAATCTCTACACATCGACGCATGTGAACTGACAGAGCAGATAAACAGCTAAGCCAAAACCCATGCGTGACACTTCCTACAAAACTAAGTTGTCTCCCCACAAGTCCCTAAGTGTAAGTGCGTGAAAACAAACCAGCAATAGTGACGAGACTCCCGTGGTAGTGATTTCTGAACAGAGGGAAACAGAGAAGACACAGGACTGGATATGATGGGCTAGAGAACAGAGAGCGCCAACACAGCCTGCAAGAATTTCCTGGAAGGCCTAGCTGGCCAGTTTGAGAACAGTGGCTACAGTATGGAAGAGCCTATCCAGTCCAGTGCTCTGTGGGGGCAGGTCAGTCTGGGACCCCAAATGTCTGTCGTCCAGCTGGAGCTTCCTTCTAGAAGGAGCCCCAAGGAGAAACTGTTGAAAGTGGAATCAAAGCTCAGTGGGACAGGGGCCCCCATGGACTAAAGAAAGAGATGTTCCAGATCAAAGTGGGGAAGGAGAACAGATCAGGAAGTCCCAGATAGCAAGTCCCAGTGGATTTGGACACTCTTAAAAACAACAGAAGATGTTCGATTAGAAGAGCTACCCTGGGGGCACCTGGGAGGCTCAGTCGGTTGAGTATCTGACTCTTGATATTGACTCAGGTCGTGATCTCAGAGTCATGGGATCAAGCCCTGCATCAGGCTCTGTGCTGAGCACGGAATCTGCTTAAGATTCTCTTTCTCCTCTCTCTCTGCCCCTGTCCTGGTTGCGCTCTTTTTCTTAAAATAAATTAAAAAAAAATTCAAATGTTTTTATTTATTTCTGAGAGACATAGAGAGACAGAGGATGGGGGGGCAGAGAGAGAGGGAGACACAGAATCTGAAGCAGACTCCAGGCTCTGAGCTGTCAGCACAGAGGCCGACGCAGGGCTCGAACTCACAAACCTCGAGATCATGACCTGACCTGAAGTCGGATGCTTAATCGACTGAGCCACCCAGGCGCCCCAATAAATAAACATCTAATTAAAAGAAAGAAAGAAAAGAAAAGCTCGCCTGAACCACATCATCATCCAAAAGTTTAGGAAAACTAATTTCACATTAAAATAAAGAAACAGAAAGGTATCAAAGTCAAATTCCATGCAAAGTTATCCTAAGAGGAAAGAAAATAAAGAGCAGAATAACTCACTTAACAATGACGATGGATCAGAAAGATGCACGACCCTCTATATCAAAACAGAGGAAAACCGTGACCTACTATTTCAGAAGCATTAAAAGATGTGATTGGTTGTTTCATTAATGGTTACCCAATGAGTCAGCCCTTCTGGTATCCATGCCCCCTGCAGTCCCCTCCCACATGGTCTCTGGTCGTGGTCATGTGACTTGCTTTGGTCAATTGGATGTCAAGAAATGTGAAACAAGCAGAAGCTTGAAAGCATGTGGGAAGTGGGTTCTCCTTCTGGAAACCACTGCCACCACGTGAGCAAGCTCACTCAGTCCCCCCAGTGATGCAAGGCCACATAGAGAAAGACCCATTGAACTCAGCTGTCCTAGCTGAGCTCCGCCCCCAGTGGATGAGTGAGCCCAGCCTAAGCCAGCAGAGGAACCATTCAGGCAAATGGTGGGTTGTGAGACACAGCACGATGTCACTCCTCTAAGCCACTAAGTGTTTTCTAAAACAATGTTCATTTATCATTCTCCAAACGTATTTTTTGTCATCTCCAAACATCCTTTCTTTGTTTTTCATTGAAGTACAGTTGACACCCAGTGTTCCATTAGTTTCAGGTGATTCCACAATGCTATACACGTTATGCTGTACACGTTATGCTGTGCTCACCACAGGTATAGCTACCACCTGTCACCATACAACGCTATGAAAGTGCCATCGACTATGTTCCCTATGCTGTGCCTTTCATCACGTGACTCATTTCTTCCCTAAGTAGAAGTGTGTACCTCCCTCTCCCCTTCCCCCACTTCCCCCTCCCCCTATCTACCTCCCCCTCTGGTAACCATCAGCTTGTTCTCTGAATGATGGGTCTGTTTCTGCCTTTTGTTTGCTTGTTTATTTGTTTTGTGTTTTAGATTCTACATATGAATGAGACCATATCGTATTTGTCTTTCTATATTTCACTTAGCATAATACCCTCCAGGCTCATCCATGTGGTTGCAAATGGTGAGATCTCATTCCTCTTTATGACTGAGTAATACTCCATTGTGTATATACACCACATCTTCTTTATCCATTCATCCATCGATGGACGCTTAGGTTGCCTCTGTATCTTGGCTATTGTAAATAATGTCGCAATCCAGGAAGGGAGCCTATATGTTTTTGAATTAGTGTTTTTGTTTTCTTTGGGTAAACATCCAGCACTGGAATTACTGGATCATATAGTAGTTCTAGTTTTGATTTTTTTTTTGAGGAGATTCCATACTGTTTTCCACAGCGGCTGCACCCGTCCGCATTCCCACCAACAGTGCACGAGACTCCTTCTCCACATCCTCACCAACACTTGTTATTTCTTGTCTTTTTGTTACTAGCCATTCTGACAGGTGTGAAGCGGCATCTCATTGTGGTTTTGACTAGCACTTCCCTGATGATGAGTGATGATGAGCATGTTTCCATGTGCCTGTTGGCCATCTGGATGTCTCCTCTGGAAAAAAATGTCTATTCATGCCTTCTGCCCATTTTTAATGGAATTATTATCATTATACAACAATAGAAGTTCTTGGATACAAACCCTTCATTAGATATGTCATTTGCAAATGTCTTCTCCCATTTTGTAGGTTGTCTTTTCATCTTGCTCATTGTTTCCTTCACTGTGCAGAAGCTTTTTATTTTGATGTAATTCCAATAGTTTAATTGCCTGAAAAGACCTATCCAAAAAAATGTTGTTATGGCCAGTGTTTCTCTGTGCTCTCATCTAAGGGTTTTATGGTTTCAGGTCTCACATTTGGGTCTTTCACCCATTTTGAGTTTATTTTTGTGAATGATGTAAGAAAGGGGTCCGGTTTCATTCTTTTGCACGTAGCTGTCCAGTCTTCCCAGCACCATTTGTTAAAGAGACTGTCACCTTCCTATTGTGTATTCTTGCCTCCTTTGTCATAGACTGATTAACCGTGTATGTGTGAGTTTAGTTCTGGGCTCTCTATTCCATCCCATCGACCTCTGTGTCTGTTTTTGTACCAGTACCATACTGTTTTGGTTACTGCAGTTTGCAGTTTGCAGTATAGCTTGAAATCTGGGACTGTGATACTGCCAGCTTTCTTCTTCTTTGACACGAATGCTTTGACTATTCAGGGGCCTTTTGTAGTTCCATGCAAATTTTAGAATTATTTCTTCTAGTTCTATTAAAAACACTATTGGTATTTTGATAGGGATTGCACTGAATCTGTGGATTGCTTTGGGTGGTATGGACATTTGAACAGTCGTAATTCTTCCAATCAGTGAACATGATATAAGCCACTAAGTTTTGACTTGCGTTGCTACACAGTCATCAATAACTAATATAGACATTAAGAATTAATAATTAATATAGACATTAAGAAAACTATGCAAGACATGAAAGAACAACATAAATTGGAATTTAAAAAACTCAGAAATCAGGCAAGAAAATTCAGGAAAAAAATAGAAATAAAGGGAAAATTACTTCTGCAATAAATATTTTCCTAGAAAGCACACAAAGCAAATAAACACAACAGATAATCTTTAAAAGAAGGAGAAAGAGAAAAATGAGGAAAGTTTTAAACAAATAAAGGAAGAGATACAAAATATTTGAAAATCACAAAATATTGAAGATTTGTAAAGGCCCCACATTCAGACAGTAGGTGTCCCTGGAGAAAACAAAGTAAGGAGATAGCATGCTTACTAAAAATGATACTTCCATCAAAGGTCTTAAAGAAAAACCAACTTGAAAAAACACATTGGAAAAACACTGTGTACCTAAGAATATAGACCCCACATGACCAATACCAAAGTTATATTTTGGCAACACCACTGGACATTAATAAAAAAGAAAAAAATGGTTTTGTCTGCCTTTTTTTTTTTTTTTTCCCCTGAAGCAAGGTTTTCTATCTGGGTAGGAGTCCTCTAGAAATCACAGGAGGAGAAGGTCTTCCTGGCAGGGAAGACAGCAAAGACAAAAGTGTGAGAGTGCCTGGCACCTACCGGGAGCGGATGGGGCCTGGTGTGGGGGTGGCAGGTAGGCGTGGGGGTGGGGTGGGGGTGAAGCACAGGAATGCTGATGCCTCAGGCACTGGGCCTACAACACCCCAAAGGGGCCTGGAACACTCACCCATGTAGGGCTTGGTCCCAGCCATAGAGGAAGCCTTTTCTGCTCCTTTCACGATCGTCGCTATGTTGAAGTCTGTGATGTGAACATGTCCTGGAGATAGAGAAACAGAAACCCCAGTTAGCAAGAGCTGCAGACGGCTGGGCTATTTCCTTGTCTACTTAAAGCTGTGGGCTGTATGGTGGGTACAAGAACATATTAGAACTTCTATACAGAATACTATTTTTATCTGATACTTTGAAAATGTCTAGTTTGGGCAGCATTATTCACAGTAGACAAACTTAGACAAATTTAGGACAATGTAAGGTCCACCAATGGCTGCAAGGATAAGGAAGATGTGGTGTGTATAAACAATGGAGTACCATTCAGCCATGAGAAGGGAGGACATCCTGGCGTTTTTTTGACAACATGGATGGATCTGAGGATATCACATGCTAAATGAAATAAGCCAGATTGAGAAAGACAAATACAGAATGTATCACTTCTATGTGGAATCTACATTAAAAAAAAAAGCGCACAGAAGCAGAGAATAGAAAGTGGTTGCCAGGGTCTGGGGTTGGGAGGAATAGGGAGAGTTTGGTCAAAGGTATAAAGTTTCAGCTGTAAGATGAATAAGTTTTGAGAATTTAATTAATAACATGGAGACAGTTAATACCATTTGAATGTGTAGGTATATATACACATACACACAAAAAATGTCTCAGTGATGTGCAAGTTTTTTTTTTCTTGTTTGTTTGTTTAGAGAGAGAGAGAGAGAGAGAGAGAGAGAGAGAGAGATAGTGAGAATCTCAACCAGGCTCCACGCTCAGTGTGGAGTCTGATGCAGGGCTCGATCCCATGACCCTGGGATCACAACCTGAGCCGAAAGCTAGAGTTGGTCGCTCAACCAACTGAGCCATCCAGGCGCCCCTCTGCCAGTCTTAACAATGTGAATTTTTGGTGACATATGCATATTACTTTTAAGTAAACAAATCTAATGAGGACATGATGCAAACGTTTATGGATTAAAAGTTTGGAGGCACTGACCCAGAGAGTAAAAGCTCACGGTAAATAAATGAAAAGGGTCAGTCTGGACTCCCTCACCCAGGAAGTTGAGTGGCCATGGCGAGGAGAGAGGGTGGAGAGAGGGTTTTCATGCCCAGAGGACACTCTCATTCTGCTGTTTGCTATGGTCAGTGGGGGCCTGAGGAATCCAGTGGGGAGGTGGCTGGGTATTTGAGACCACCTTCCATCGAGCCTAAAGTAATGGCAGCAGATGGGACACAGAGAGGCTGGGCGCACCCATATGTAAGTGTTTAAGAAGCCTGAGAAGGAAGTAAGAAGGACCGAGAAGGAAGGAGACAGGAGATGTGGGGTAAAGGGGGTGAAGAGAAGCAGGGAAGGAAGGGGGTGAGAGGGACAGAGTAGCATTCTGACAGTTAGTACTGGCCTCCCGGGGAACTTGGTACATACCAGAGCCAACCCTGAGACCCCTGAATGCCAGACGTAAACGCAATCACATTTCTCTGTTTGTCATCACATCATGTGAAAATGGTTGGATTTGAAAACCTGAAAGCTGTGTTCGGGATGCTGGGACTTAAACACCCAAGTGGCTTGCGTACAGAAAACTGACGTTGGGAGGGCCTGGGGGGAACCCCCAGGAGGTGCACAGACACCCGCCAGAGCAGGTGCCATGAGGCTCACTCGAGACGTGCGCCTGATAGCATCGGACGCAGTGGACAGAGAGAGCACCAGTGGGTTCACGTGCAAATCCCCAATCTCAGGCTTAGCTGCCAGCCCTGATGTGTGGGCAGGCTTCTGCCAGACGCTGTGTCCAGAGCTCCTGAGTGGGATGCGGCAGCCGGGTACTCCGTGAGGATGTCCAATTCCCTTCGGGTGCTTGTGGGTGAAGCTTAAGTCATCTAGCCAGGCCCTTGCTGGGAACCCCTTGAGGCCGGACGCAGCATGTGCCCACCCAGGGGGCTTCCTTAGAACATGCAGCTGCCGCAGCCTCTGGGGCTGGACTTGGCGTCCGTGCCACGTCCTACCCGCAGGGAGGCAGCGCGGCCTAGCGGTGGGCACAGACTCTGAGCTACACTGACTTGCTTTGGGTCTCAGCTGGGCTGTGATTAGTTGTCTGATCTTGGGCGAGGCACTTAGTGTCCCTGGGCCTCATTTTCCTCGTCTGTAAAGTGGGGAGGGTGGCAGCGAAATACCCACCCCAGAGAGCGGCTGGGAGGAGGCAGGGATTAAGAAAAGCAAAATGCTACAGCGGCTGGCACACACGTTGGGTGGTTTCTCGTATGTGTTTGCTCATAGCTGTGTTATCCCGCCTCGGTGTGGCTCAAACCCCACCTTCTGCAGCCAGGGCCGGTCCGCCCCCCGCACCTGCCCAGGCCCCGTTTCTTTTTTTTTTAATGTTTTATTTATTTTTTAAAGAGAGAGAGAGAGAGAGAGACAGAGACAGAGACAGAGACAGAGAGAAAGAGCACAAGCAGGGAAGGGGCACAGAGAGGGAGACACAGAATCAAAAGCAGGCTCCAGGCTCCAAGCTGTCAGTGTAGAACCTGACGCGGGGCTCGAACTCACGAACTGCGAGATCATGACCTGAGCCAGAGTCAGACGCTCAACCAACTGGGCCATCCAGGTGCCCCTCCCAGGCCCATTTCTAATACTAACAAACAAATCCACAGTCCCGTTGTTGACAGTGAGGCACGGGAGGGTCTCGGTCATTTCTGCCCGCACACCTGTAGGCTTCCATGCAGAGCCACCACACGGAGAGGACCCTGAAACCCTCCAGTATGGCTTTAATTTGGTTTTCCTTCACTTCTCCCTTTCTTTAAAAAATATTAGTATTTGCATTATGAAAGTGACACCAGCTGATTAGAGTAAGTCAAAGACTGCAAATGTGCATCTGAGCCGCTCCCCCGCCCCCGCTCGTAACCACCAGGAGTCACCTGGTTCTCTGTCCTTTCTCCCTTTTCTGCATACGTGTCTCCACACATATTGGTTTGTCCTTACAGTCATGAGATCAAAGTCCATGGGCTGTTCCAGAAGTTACTTTTGCATTTAGCCATGCATCATGACATCTTTCCATTCACAGGTCTATGTACATAGGTCTGTCCTCAACGGCCTTACCCTTGTTCTCCATTGGAAAGAAATCCAATAATTTTGATGATTACTTGGTGATAAAACTTGACCTGAAACTTCCCTTCATAGTTCTATTTATTCCACTTACGGTGAATATTCATGTTTTGCTATAAAATGTTAATATATTTGATTACCAAATATATTTGATCCCCCTTGGTGATTCATTTAACCCCTATGGGGGTGTTACAAAATACATACTATGTGTTGCTTTTAAGTATTTTTATCTATTAGACATATATTCTTTTCATATTACTAAGGTATATGTTATTTAACATAAATATATTTTTAAGCTGAAAAATTCCGAGATACGAGAACATACCTGGCCCCAAGAGTTTCAAATAAGAAATTGTGGCCCTATAACTGCAAAGCATCCCATAGTGTGGTTGTATCATATTTTATTCACCAATCGCCCTATAGGTTTGCAGTTTGGGTTGCTTACTTGTTTGTCTTGTGACTGTATCGGCCCTAGCGGTCTTGAGCATAGCGTTACATACATACAGATACTTTCATTTGACCGGATAAATCCCCACAAGTGGGACTGCAGGATCAAAGGGTTTGCATATTATGTTCTAAAGTTGTCATTTATGGTACCCTAAACAGGATATGGGAGTGAGTATTTCCGTGCATTGTTACCAGCACTGTTCTCAATGATTTTACTTGTTGCAAATCACATGGCAAGGAATAGTAGTATCTCACTGAAGATGAGGCTGCACATTTTTTTAAGGTGTTTTTTTTTTCCCTTTAATGTTTTTATTTATTTCTGAGAGATGGAGAGCATGAGCAGGGGAGGGGCAGAAGGAGAGGGAGGCAGAGGATCGGAAGAGGCCTCTGCACTGACAGCAGAGAGCCCGATCTGGGCTCGAACTCCCGAATGGTGAGATCAAGACCCGATCTGAAGTTGGATGCTTAACTGACTGAGCCGCCCGGGTGCTCCGATGCTGAACATTTCTCACATGATCAGTTACCAACTCCCTGGGAACTGTCTAGAATCCTGAATGATTTTCTTTTAAAAAATTTTTTTTGAAAATATTTTGAGAGAGAGGCAGGGAGAGGGGCAGAGGGAAAGAGAATCTTTTAAAACAATTTTTTTTAATGTTTATTTTTGAGAGAGACGGAGACGGAATGCGAGTGGGTTAGGGGCAGAGAGAGAGACCCACACAGAATCCGAAGCAGGCTCTGGGCTCCGAGCCGCCAGCACAGAGCCTGACGTGGGGCTCGAACTCACGAGCTGTGAGATTGGGAGAGAGAATCTTAAGCAGGCTCCACGCTCAGCACGGAGCCTGATGTGGGACTCCATCCATCGCATGATCCTGGGATCATGACCCCAGCTGAGACCGAGAGTCGGACGCTCAGCCGGCTAAGCCATCCAGGCCCAATAATCAATTTTCAACAAGAGCTGTGTCTATTAGACACATTTACACTGTGCTCTGTGTACTGCAAATATTTGCTCCTAGCTTGTTGTTTGTCTTTAGACTCTACTGACAGTACCTCTTGCCACATGAAAGTTTTAAAAATTTAAATAATAATAAGTTAATTTTATAGTTTGAGTATATTGTCCTTCTAATTTTCCAGAAACCTATTCCACCCCCAAATATTTTGTACAACCTTCTATATTTTCTTAGAATACTTCTAGATCTTTTGTGTTAAAATCTCCCAGGGGCGCCTGGGTGGCTCAGTCGGTTGAGCATCCGACTTCGGCTCGGGTCATGATCTTGCGGTTCGTGAGTTCGAGCCCCGCGTCGGGCTCTGTGCTGACAGCTTGGAGCCTGGAGCCTGCTTCGGATTCTGTGTGTGTGTGTCTCTCTATCCCTTCTCTACTTGCGCTCTCTCTAAATAAATAAACATTAAAAAAAATCTCCCAATCATATAGAATAATTTGTTGTAACATTCTAGTTTTATTTCTTACAAATGGATGGCCAGTTGTCTCACCAATATTTGTTGAAATATTTCACCTTTCCCAATAACTTGTAATGTGACCCTCATTTTCTATCAAGTTCTACATATACAAAGATAGGATTATGGATTCTCTCTTGTGTTCCACTGACCTACTGTTTACCGCTGGGCCAGGACTCTATCAGTTTAATTACAGTAGATGTGTAGGCTGTTACAATGTTCGATAGGAGTGCCTCCCCTGCACTCGTGTTTCCTTCCAGTGTTTTTGTAGTGACTCTCAGGCATTTATTCTTCTGAGACGAGTTGTGCCCGGTTTTAGGAAATCCCTCCATGAAGTGTGACGGGAATTCCATTAACGTATACATTCATTTGAGGAGTGTGGACACGTCGTTTTTCCACCCAGGGTCATGCCCGGCTTTTCATCCAGATCTTGATTCCTTCAAAATATGTTGAGTGTTCTCTTCATTTACGCTCTGTAAATTCCTGGGTACATTCGCTTGTAGACAGGTATTACGTAGTTTTGGTCACTTTTTTGAACGAGGATATTTTCCATTTCTTTTTCTCCCTGGCTGTTTTCGGTAGAATGAAAAGCTACTGGGTTTTGCTTCCTCATCTCCAACTGGCTTCTCTGTCAATCTTCCATCACAAAAGCTTTGGTTATCTCTCAAAATCCCATCTTCCCTTCTCAGACAGCACTAGGATTGGTAGCTGGGTTCAGGGCTACCCCGCTAAAGGCTTGACTTCCAGCCCCCCCTGCAGCTGGCTGTGCTTACAGGACCAGCTTCTGGCCAAAGGGTGGCGAGCAGAATGATATTTGAACTTCCAGGATATCTCCTTTGAAAGAATTCTCATTCCCTCCTTCCTCCCACCTTCCTTCCATTTGCCTATTACGTGGGTTTGGGAGAACATCCTTTGCCACACAGATGAGGAACAAGATAGAAGGAGGCTCCGCCCCTCTGAACATCATGGACTTCTAACAGAGAGAAAAAAGAACTTCCATTTTGTTTTATTTTATAGTCTTGGGAAAGCAGTTCATTTGTCTCTTAATGATAGCTCTTGAAGTGGAGTCTTGGTGTTTGCAGGCATAGAAGCACATTATCTGCACACAATGATGGCATTCTTTCCCTTGTTAAGAGGCTTGGAGCAGAGTGGTTAAGAACATAGCCTTGGGAGTTGGGTTGCCTAAGAACCAGTGGTTGGGCTCCTTTGGTAGGCATATGCTGTTTGTGGTCACTCCTATCTCCTGTCTTAGCAATTACTGGTCCTGGTACATCTGGCTTTGGGTCAAGTTGACCTTACCCTCCACTTTAGCATTTGACTCAGGATTATGCATATGACCTAAAAATTGGGGAGATAATTTTCCAGGGAGTTCAAGAAATGAAAACTTTTCAGTTCTTTTTTTTTTTTTTTTTCAGGAGGTACCTAAAGTAATATTCTGTCTTTGGCCAGTGTAAGGTGGGGATATGACCCCCAGAACTGTTAAAAGCCATTTGCTACCATAAAGAAAGGTAGTCTGAAGATGAAGCCTACCCATGGAGAAGGTAGAGCTGCAAGCATAGATGAGAAATGGTGCCAGAGCCTGATCAAACCCTGCCTGAAGCCGCATTCCACTGGATTTCAGCTGTATAAGCTGAAAAACACCCTTCATTGCTTGGGACTATTTGAGTTCCTCTTTGCCATACGTGACTGGCTGCGCATCACGGTTGACACAGCCACTTATGAGATTCGGGCAAGTTATTTCACTCTGGAAGCTTCCAGTCCCTCATCTGGTGAGTGGAACTAATATTAGTAAGTACATCATGGGGTAGCTGTAAGCACTAAACAGAGCAGTTAGGGACTGAGAATGTGACATTTGAACAAGGCCAGAAGACAGGGGTTGAGGGGGAAGCAAGCCATTGGACCATCAGGGGAAGACCGTAGTTGGCAGAAGCTGAGACACATACAGACCCCTCCGAGGGGCCAGCGAGGACGCCTGAGAGAGAAAGGGGGACAGGAGCTCAGACAGGGCAGGGTGGGGCAGACTGTGCAAGACTCCAGGGCTGGGGAGACGACAGTGGCTTTTACTCCAAGTGAGGGAGTTTTGAGAAGGAGCCACATATCCAACTCACTTTTGAACATCGCTTTGCTGTGAATGGACATGGGGCCAAGCACCAAAGTGGGGAAGAGAAAAATGCAGCCTGTCTAGTTTGAGCCACTGGTTTTTAGGGTCGCATGACTGGAACAGACTTGGTGCCAAACCTCACGGTAAGCTTTGAAGTACGCTTGTCAGGAAGGTCTGACTACCCTCATTTTTTAACAGGAGAGTAACCTTAAGTCCCAGAGGCCAGTGTGCTGTGCAAGGTCACACAGCTGATCTGGGAGGAAGCTGGACTTGGTCTCAGGCCTCATCCTGGTCGGTGAGCGTTTACCTCTGCCCCACGCTGCCCCCTGCATAGCTGCACCAGACAGCCCTCTGCAGGGGCGGGGCGGGCGAGGGCTCTGGGCAGGCCTGCTGAGGTTCACCTGGGACTCACGCACAGCAGGTGCGACAGACAGCAAATTCCACTTTCTGGTCCCTCCTCCCAGCCCCCAACAGTGCTAATTGATGAGCTGTTACTCCCTACTGGGCTTCCTTTAACAAACGAGTAAAGATGTGGGAAAGTGAAAATTAGTGCCATATGAGGTCTCCTATGGGTTCCTTCCCAGGAGAATGGAAATTTACGAGAAACTTGGCAAATATGAACTGAGTTTCAGGCTATTTGCTTTCCTTAAATCGAAAACATTCAAAACTCAGCAAGAGAAGGAGCTCAAGATGTTGTGTGAGGCCCATCAGCACAAGTTTTAATGGTGGCAGCAACAATCAGAAGCCATGCTGCAGCCAAGGTTCCCTCCTTTCTCTGAATGCAAGGGAGCTCACACATTTGACACCATTGGAATGCTCGGCCCTCTCTTCTGCCTTGTAGACTTTCATTCATCCTTCAAAACCTGCCCCGAGACTTTGCATCTACCCTCTGCTTGTATCCTTCCACCAACAGGAAGCTCACTACCACAGGGGGTGGCATCTCTGACTGTGTCTTGTCTGCTCAGGTTCCTATGAGAATATCATAGGCTGGTGGGGGGTGGGCTGAAACATCAAACATTTATTTCCCACAGTCCTGGAGGCTGGAAATCTGAGGCGAGGGTGGTGGCACGGTCGGTCGGGTTCTTGGTGACGGCCCTCTTCCTGGTTTGTATGGCTGCTTTCCTGCTGTAACCTCACATGGTGGAGAGGCACAGCTCTGTCCTCTTCCTCCCTTTATAAGGGCACCGATCCCATGGTGGTGGCTCCAACCTCATGACCTCATCCAGATCCAGTTACCTTCCAAAGGCCCCAGCTCTGAGTATCATCACATTGGGGTTAAGGCTTCAACATATGAATTCTAAGCAGGGGGTGGGGGGCACAGCATTCTGTCCACAGCAGACGGATTCAGGCCTCTCCCCCCGGCCCTCCACGGCCCTCCACTGTCACGTCCCTCCTAGCATCCACCACACTGTATCTGTCACTTTGACCGTCCCCTTGAGGCCAGGAATCCTGCCTTGTTCATCTCCGCCTCCAGTACCTTAGCAAAGGGCTGTCCTGGGAAAGGAACCCATCAAGTGTTTGCTGACTGACTGATTGACCAAATGAGAGACTGAATGAAAGAGATACGGTAAGTAAATCCTGTTCCCTTTTCCCCCCCTTACTGCCTAGAGTGATATTTACAGGAGTAGATGACATTCCATGTCAACTTTTGGCTGCTATGACTGTAGCAATGTCACTTTCTCAGCCTGACCTCAGCTGGTGGGACCAGCCACCCCCTCCATGACTTCCGTAAACACAAGTGCTAATGTCAGAGCTGGTGCTATAAGGAGTTGTAACCGGGGCTATTTTCTGAGTATAAATACACAACAGCCATGTGACTTTCAAGTCACTTTCAAGTCTCACTCATTTCTTTATTCATTCAGCAACTGTTTATGGCCCGCACCCTGCCTGCATGTCTCGGGGAGGGGCTTGAAACCCCAATGTCGGTTATCTGTGTCATGAACTTAGGGGTGGGGATGGTCAGCGGTGCTGACGTCCCACCCACAGTCCCTCACTGGGGCCATAATTGCCTTGTCACCACCCAGAGTCACCTGAGCGTTACCAGTGCCATGACTATTGCTTCGCAAGCTGTCTCTGGCACCTTCCCGATCCGTTCCGGGGAAAGGCACCCAAAGTCTTCGTGAAATGCGCTGCATTTTCATTTACCCCCTCCGCAGCTACACTGCACAAACTTCTACTTCTGTTCCGCCATGCCCCTTGCTTCCCTTCTCCCCTCTCGGCCCCTATAATGAAGTGACCCCACGTGGGTATTAACCAAATGCACCCGGGCAGCACATTCATCTTACTGGGACCTATGAGCCCATGCCTGGGGGTGCTGCTCAGAGGGGACAGTCAACCCCCGAATGGCAGGCTGTGTCTGGGAGCACAGTGACTTCTCTCTAGATCTGTCTCCTGGACACCATACCTCCCTGTGAATTCCCGGGAGTGGGTGTTAAGGCAGTGCCCACCAGGGGGAGATAGACCTGGAGAGAGAATGGAAGGCAGTCCAGTCCACAAAAGGGGATCACCTTCCACATTACCCCCCCCCCCCACCTCCCCCCCGTTTCCCTTTCATGAGACTTGGATTTGGAGCAAAGTCTCTTGTGAACATGTCTCTTCCTTCGCTGGTTTACAAGGTCTACATCATGCCTGAGCAGGGGCCAGACTAGGGCTGTGGAACAGAAGCCGCCGGATGAAGCCACGGCCGTGGGCTGCAGCCCCCTCCCCAGGGCAGGCTCCGGTGTACCCGCTAATCATAACTGTGCTTCTGAGATGTCACTGTGACATAACGCTGGCCCTGACCTTTCGCTTGGGATCACACACCCCGTGCGCTCTCCCCTCCTCCTTATCTTCACAGAGATCATAGCGGACTTACTGCAGGACAACAGAAGAAAGAAAGGGAGAAAAAGAAACCAAATCAAATCCCAGGGCACGAGCTTATCCAGGCTTCATCTGGCTGACGGCAGCAGGAAGACTGACTGTTTCAGAACATGTCTGCCTGATGAGAAGTGTGGTTTTCTTCTTCTTTGATTTGACCTCCTCCCGTGTCTTGGTCACGGGGCGGGGATTCAGGGCCATAGAACCTTCTGTGTGCTCCAGGCCCTGCTGTGCGCAGCCAACAGCCTTCTGGGATTTCCTGAGCCCGTGGCGGAGATGTGGGGCCCTCTCACGCCCCGACCAGTTCAGGGACTTCCCCCAGGATAGACTGGGACTTCGTAAAGCCTTCCCCGGCATTTGCAGCCTGGTTCATCTGATGCCCCAGGGAATCCACCTCGCCCAAGGCTTCTGTGGGAGGGGTTCTCCATGGTTCTGTTTCTTCTTTTCTCTCCAGCCACCAGGTTTCTGGGTGAGTCCCTGCAGGGTAGCCAAGGCTACTTGGCCAAAACACTCTCCTTCCACACTCTGGCTGGGCATGTAATTTCATGCAATCACATAAATTAATTACAATGAACACCATTCATAGGGAGGTTTTCATAGTGCTTTTCCAGCTGTGATCTGCTCTGTACGACTCTGTAGGACCAGGCTGGCGACGATCTCCTGACATTTAGCAGCCTTTCTTTTCCTTCCTTCCTTCCTCCCTCCCTTCCTTCCTTTTCTTTTCTTTCTTTCTTTCTTTCTTTCTTTCTTTCTTTCCTTCCTTCCTTCCTTCTTTCTTTCTTTTTCTTTCTTTCTTTCTCTTTCTTTCCTTTATTTCTCTTTCTTTCCTTTCTTTCTTTCTCTTTCTTTCCTTTCTTTCTTTCTCTTTCTTTCTTTCTCTTTCTTTCCTTTCTTTCTTTCCATCTTTCTTTCTTTCTTTTTCTTTTCTTTCTTTCTTTCTTTCTTTCTTTCTTTCTTTCTTTCTTTCTTTCTTTCTTTCTTTCTTTCTCTCCCTCCCTTCTCCTTCCTTCTTTCCTTTCTCCCTCTCCCTCTCTCTTTTCTTCTCTTTGCTTTTCTTCTTCCCTTCCTTTCCCTTCTCTTTTCCTCCCTCCCTACTTCCCTTCCTCCCCATAGCTAACACACAATGTTCCATTCGTTTCAGGCGTACAACTAGCGGTTCACCAAGCGCATACATTGTGCTACGTTCACCACATTCCACTCCGTCCTTTGCCACTTCCTGTATTCCAAGGGCCAGAGGAAGGGGAGATCCACATTTCCTGACTCTCTTACACCTTGGGTTCTGGGTGAGATTTGTGTTCTGCCAGCGAGCTGTGCTCAGGAGAGGTTCGGAAGGTGGAAAGAAAGCAGAGGTCAGCTGTTTGGGGCAAAGCCAAAGGATGGACGAGCTGGATAGACAGGGGTCTTCGCGGAGGCAGGACTTTTGTTAAGGTGGCCTCATCACTGGTGTGAGCAGCTAGGAACTGAGTGTCCAGCCCGAGGTCTTAGAGCCAGAATCCAAGCCCCAGGCGGGTTTGACCCCGAGGCTCACCACCCCCCTTCTTCACCAAGCCGCTTTCTCGCGAGGGCACTGCCACCCAGACCGGTGTGTGCACAAGGGGTGTGCTGCTGGCCAGTGATGGAACTGCCTTCCCTCCAGGTCAGGGGATGGTCAGGTCGCCGCTATCCCCACAGGTCACCCTCCTGGACTCCCTCCAGGATGAAAGCCTCCCCTCCACACACATGTGCACCCTGAAGCCGGGGGCCAGGCCACATGGGCCTCCAGCCCGGTGTCCAACACTGTTCTGGAAATCAGGAGCAATTAAGGGGATCATCAGGCAGAGCAGGAATTTGGACTCTGTGTCCCCAGAGACCTAGAAACTCATGATTTCACAAGGAAGGATCTCACGTCCGTAGACCCTTGGCCCTTCTCCACCCCTTCCTCACTGTCCCCCAAAGGAGGAAGAGAGGTTATGTGAAGGGTCATGTGGGGATGAACAAATTAGCTTTACTCAGTTTAGCTCTGCCTGGGCAGATGCGGGCCCCTCTGCTGGTCTTATATGAACAGTCTCTTACCCCACGTGGGTGTGGATCTGGGAGGTGAATCTTCCCCTCGCTGGGGTCTTGGAGAAGGAAGCCCTTTTGACTCACACAAAGCCAAGCGTTTGTCAGCAAAGAGGTGATATCTTGGCCCCTATCTGCCACCTCCTTGCTTTATTTTTCGTTTGTTAAAATCCCATACGGAGACGATGGGGCTGAGATGTTCCCCCGCCCTCCAAATTCGTATGTTGAAGTCCTAACTCCCGTTAGTTCAGGAGGTGACTCCATTTGGGTAGGGCCATGGCAGATGTAACTGGGTAAGACGAGGTCACACGGAAGCGGGTGGGGTGGGCCCCTGATCCAGTAAGCCTGGTGTTCTTGCACACAGACATGCACCTGGGGAGAATGCCACGCGGAGTTTGGAATTACGCTGCCCCAGCCCGGGGACCGGCAGAAGCTCACGGTCCACACCTTGACCTTGGACTCCCAGACTCCAACAGTAGGAGACAATACATTTCTGCTGTTGGAGCTCTCCATCTGTGGGACTTTGTTGCAGCAGCCGTAGGAAACTGAGACAGGGGCTGTGTACTGGGGGCTTTCAGAGACTCCCGCACTGAGGCTAAACGACTCTCCCCTGGCATCGTGCTGCACGAGGACCGACCCTTCCCTGCGGCCCTTCTGAAAAGAAGCGCATTACCTACCACCTCCCAAGGACCCCCAGAGCAGATCTCAACCCCACTCCCGCACTCCGTCCTGAAACGCTCGGGACCCTGTCTACATAATGACACGCTGTGGCCCCTCCGACTTGGAAAGACCCCCGGCCCCCCACACTTCCTTCTCCACTCTCCAGTCCCTGGATCCGAGGCTTCAGAAACAATGCGCGCCCACCTTGTTGCTGCCCTGGGGTCTCTGCCTCCAGGGGCGACGGAGGAAGCCTGGAAAGCGTTTTGACGAGGGAGGGGGAGAGTCTGTGCTCCTGTCTGCTACCGTTTCGGGGAGTGCCCCTCACAATCATCAATAAATATGTCAGCAATGGAGGGTGAATTCTTTGAGACGAGTTCAGTTGAGGACTGCTCTAAAATACATCAGTTAATGGGACACCTGAGGTACAGTAAGGCCAACAGACCAGGAGACAACTGCCACTGAAAGGATAGTTTGTTCTCGGACATACCCAAGAGAAGGGGGCCCACTGCGTCATGGGGGCCGCGTGGAGGAGATCAGGGTCGGCCACGAGGCTGAGGGAGAAGGGCGAAAACGTGGGCAGGGGGCTTTCTGGTGGTTTCTGTGGGAAGGAGTGAGTGAGGCAGGGCAGGTAGGGTTAGGACTGGTCAGCCTGCATGATTTCAGCAGCTCTGGGGTGCAGGGACCGTCTCTGCTCGTCTGGGGCCTGGCCCTGGGGTGACTGGGGCAGGTGGATAGTGGCCCTGAATGTGAAGAAGTCGGGCATCAGAAGTCAGGAAGAAAAGGCACGGTTAATACAAGGAGAGGAAAGCAAGCTCGGCTGCCGTGGCTGCTGTGTCACCTGATGCCCAAGATTGAGGGCAGGTGTCTCCTGCCCACGCGAGCTCCACCCTCCACCACCAGTTGTGAAAGCGTGAACTGTGTGGGGTCTCATGGCCTCCTGCAGCGGAGCGTCCCCACTCGCCCCCAAGTGCCCTGTGAACCCCCCCCCTCACACAGCAGGACCCAGGAAGCCCGCAGCCCAGTCCCTCTGCTTTCGCACGGCCCGGCCCCTGCCCTGGCCCAGCACTGACCTCAGAACCACCAGGTACCTTGAAAATCCCCCCACGCACCACCGTCTCCTGCAAGAGGAATCACTTCCGTGGGTGGGGCTCGGCCTGTGTCCTTTGGATCACCTGGCACGACGGGCAGCCTATGGCAGGTGCGCAAAAGTGAAGGTGTCGCTTTCCAGAACTCAGTCGACAGCAGCGAATGCTGAACCAGGGCCCTCAGGGCCACCCAGGCAGAAAGGCAGGGTTTTCTGACGCTTGACTCTTTGCTCGTCTTTGGCGAAGCCTGGGAAAGACTCAGGTGGCAAGACTCACTGGCCCACCTGTGCCGGCAGCTTTTCCGTTTTCACCTGCTTCCTCCAGAGGATGGCATCGGTTCACACAGCTCTTCCCCTGCTGTCTCACCCATGTAGCCATGCGCCGTGCAGTGCCCCCACCCCTACTCTAGGTCAGCCCATGACACGCTTTGCCCACTGGGACGGGAGCAAATGTGACACAGGGGTGAGCTCGAGGGGCCGGGCTTTCCGTGCCCCTGTTTCTACTGCAGCCTTGAGAGGCCACGCAGGGCTGGGCTGCTGGAGGGAGAGCCGGGAGGGGCAGGGCTGAGTTGCCCGGCCAAGGCCGGGATGTGCCAGCCGGAAGCAGGCAACCCTCAGGCGTGAGCACGGCCAACGTCACCAGCCTGGCTGACCCCACCTGACCTCAGTCTTAGGATGGATCCCTGCCTGTAAGAGCTTAACCCCCGCAGACCTGGGAGCTTACTAGATGCTTCCTGTTTGTGCGTTAAAGTCATGCAGTTATTGATTGCGCAGCATTATTTTCCCAACAGAAAAGGACGTAACCCTCCCCCTCCCCGTCCCCTTTGCAACTTTAAGACCCCATTTCCTTGAGCTGTTTGTCCTCAGGCCTAACGCACGCCCGACACTCCTCCCCGCACCCCCCTAAGATGTTCTACCTGCCTTCAACTTCGTTTTGCTCCAGGTATGATCTGTCTCTGCCTTTGCTGCTGGCCAAGAGACCCCAAGTCTCAGGACAGAATGCCAGTACCTGTCTGGAAGGATTAAACCCAGTCTGAAGGATCAGAAAGCATAGGAGACACTGAGGGAGCAGAAAAGCTGGTCTGAGAGCCTCGGATTTTGTGTAACCAGCAACTTGAACGTTATTAAGAAACTGTGAATGTGTGTATTTCATTATGTTTATATTCCATTGTAAACACAGCCAACGGGGAAAACAGTCGATGAGATCCACGGTCAGACTCTTTAGATAGCAACACTAGCATCCGTTTTGTAAACTTTTTTTGTAATGCAATTAGCACAAGGTTAGGGGATCTAATGTTCATCCTGGCGACTGTGGCTCGGAACACTCGATTGTATTTTTGAACTCAGCTAAGAAGGTGAATCTTAAATGTTACCGTACACAAAATACAAAGATGAGGTGATGGATATGTTAATTAACGTGATTGGGCTAATCATTTCAAAATGTATACCTACATTAAAGCACCATGTTGTACACCTTTAAAAAAATCACATTGTGCAACCTCAGCATATACAAGTCTTCTTTGCCAGTCACACCTCAGTACAGTTAAAGGCAACAATAACTAAGAGGGAAAAAAAGCTGATGAGTGGCTCCTAATGTAAATCAGGAAAAGAGGGACCATGACCACAGGCTCTTAGAGAGAAGACCTGTGTGTTTTGTAGAGAATTCCCTGCTTCTCGATTTCCCTCCTGCACTGCCTGAAAAGGCAGTTAAAAGGAATGTTAAAAGTTGGAGGTGGGGGAAGGTGTCATTCACTCTTTAGTATGAAGTAGTGTTTCAGCGCTGGGTCTCAACACCAAGAGGGGACGGCCCTGTGAAACAGGAGCTTAGAGAAGGGTCAAGAAGGTCGGTCCACAGGCCCTTGGGGAGTGTGTGGGATGCTGCAAAGCCAGAGGCAGGGTCAGGACACGTGAAACCATGTGGGAGGGGTGAAGAATGGGGCGCTCAGAGATCTGGGGGGGGGGGGGTAGGTCTGGTCTGGAAGGAGAGGGGAAAGGGGCCGAGTGGAGAGCTGAGAATGAGTGTAAAAGGGAAGGAGGAGAGGGATGGATGGAGATCCAGAGCTCAGGAACAAGGAGACACAGGGACGGCTGCATGCCTGTGTCTCTGCGTGCAGTGGCCACAGGACCCAGTGGCCGGATCACGTATGAACTGTGGAGTCGCACAGGCCTGGGTCTCATTTCCTCACAGATAAAATGGCTGAGTTCTTCCGGTTAAGTCGTGTTCACCTGCCTCTGTGATCCCACCCACCCTGCCCTGAGCAGAGAAGGGGCAGGGAGCAGCTGAGGGAGCACCTTTTAGGTCCTGCTGGCGTGACAGGGGTGGACCCTCACTGTCTGTCTTCCACGGTCGCCGTGCCCGCCACGCCGCCCCGCTTCTGCCTTACCGCTGGGAAAGCCAGGGCTCACAGAGGTGGAGTGACTTGCCGAAGACACGCGGAGAGCCGGGGGGGGGGGGGGTCAGCTGAGCTCCACATCCGGGGATCCTGACTTGTATACGCTCACTGGAGCCGCGACCTGTATCCTCAGCTCTGCCCAGGCCCCCTGGTGTCCTGAGGTCATCACTGACCCTCCGGTCCGGAGCACAGCATTTCAACCCACCGCCCCAAAGCACCCAGGCCGGTTTCAGCTTCTGGCAGGAGGTTCGAGCCCAGGTTCCACCACTCCTGCTCTCCACCTCCTGATACCAAGGAGCTTACACAATGAGGTAGGATTCCCTGAGCCTCACGGGTGACACAAACAGGCTTCCAGAGAGGCTTCTAGAAGGAGCCACAGCCTCCACCTCCTGGGGTCGGGGAGGGAGGCTGGGAGGAGCTGCGTAGAAGAGGCAGCAGTCTCACCCCTGCACGACACAGGAGCACCTCAGAAAACTCCCCAGCTGCTGACTCCACCCCGTCTTCCCCAAAGCCCTTGGGGGCTGAGGCCCCAAAGCCACGTCAGCAAAGTCAGTGTTCAAGGCTACAGGTGACTGTCAGATCGGCCGCCGGACTGTGCATTGTTGGGCCACGCCCTGGAGTTACGGCCCGACTCTGATGGGCGTCACATCCCTGGGAGTGAGCCAAAGCACAGAGGCCCAGGCCTGCCGAAGCAAGACAGGGAATGGCCTTTAATTCTTACCAAGTCCCCGCAGAGATTCCCAGGAGACCAAAGTTGGACATAGGCAGCCCTCCTTCTCCAAATGGGGTCCACTGACCAGTAGCGTTGGCTTCACCCAGGAGCTCTTAAAATGCAGAATCCGGGCCCCACCTGAGACTTACTGAATCAGGGTCTATACGCACATGAAAGCTCGAGAAGCCGGGATGAGGGAAAGCGTGGCGGATTACGGATTACGGATTTCTGGCTTGTGAGGCACATATGATGCCCTTTGATCTCCGTGAGAATCTGGAAGGCGGACACCATTTTATGTCTTACAGAAGACGAGCTTGAGGCTCGGAGAGGTAAGCACATTTCCTGAAGCCACAGGTCCACAGGTGGGGGAGCTCTCCAGCCCTACATCTCATTCCCACCTCTGCCCCGTCCTCCTCACATCAGGACAAGAACAGCTATGCGGTCGGCCATGAAACCTTCAAATACGTTGGGCTCGGCTCACTGCTCAGGACACGGACCGGAAATTACACAGATGTTCACCCATCAGAATTAAACCAAAAAAAGGCTTTCCAGCCAACCCTCAAATCCAACGCCCCAGGACCCCGGTTTCCCAGAGCCTCAAACTCCCCGCTGCAAGTGTCCCTATAAAACACACGTAACAGGCTTACCGTGTTCATCCAGCAATATGTTGTCTGGCTTGATGTCTCTGTAAGAGAAAACAAAAAGGCTGAAAATGTGATTCCTGGAGTCTATTGATGAGCACATAACAAACATGACACTTGGGGACAAACGCCTGACAACACCCAGCATGCCTGTCTCTCCCTTGGCACGACATCTCAGGGAGCAGGGGAGTAATTACTATGATGACAGAGCACCTGTGCTCTTGCTTCCTTCTCGTTTCCTGGAACTGCAAGTCGACTGTGGGAATACCTTCTTCCTGAATGTTCTTGACAACTTCTGGTTTTGAGACTCCTAGGAGTATCTGCTCATTGAGCACCTGCATCGACGCTCCCCATCCTCCTGATGGACTGTAGCCCTCCCACCTGGTTATGTAACCCCCCTGGGGGTGACGGTCTCTGCTCTACAGACACGGGAAGGAGGTTCAGGAAGACTGTCAACTTGTTTAGGTCAGAGATCAGCCACACCCAGCCCTCAGCCAGTTTTTGTGCAGCCTGAGAGGCTAAGAAGGGCTTTTACATCTCTCAGGAGTCATAAAGACAAAACACACACAAAAAGCAAAACCAAAAGGATGTACTACAGAGACTAATGTGGCCCCGAAAGCCTAAAATAATTATTATCTGATCCTTTGGGGAGAAAGTTTGCTGGTCTTTTTTAGGGTGGGGGCGGGCGACTTTCTGGAAAGTTCTGCCGAACATCGCCATTAGAGCGGAGGGCTTCCTACTCCAAGTCATGCTTATTCAAGGCAGGAGCTTGCCTTCTTCACCTCTGCACCACGTGCCTAGCACGATGCCTGTTGTCAGTAGACTCTGTCAGAGAAAAATCAGAGCTGGACAGTAGCCAGAGTGCAAGAACAGACTATACTCAGGACAATTGCAGCAGGGGAGACCTGGCCTCAATTCTGAACGCATCACGGACGAAGTGGGAATTTACAGCCAAGGAGCAGGTGGGGGTCATGGATGCAAAGTTACTAACTGGAAACATCAAGGGAGGGGGATTCTGGGTAAAGCCACCTGCTAGAGGACTCTTGCCAAAGGCAGGCTGGGGCACTGGACATCACCTGGGGGATGAGGCACCTGACCAGATGTGGAGGATGGACGCTTCTGGCAAAACCAACATCACGGTCCTCCCTAACACTGGACAATGCAAAGGTGAACAACAAAGCCCGAAAGCGGAGGACGAGTTGCAGAAGAACTCGGAAGAGCCTGCATGAAGTTTGGTTGAGGATGAGGAGTCTTTGTCAACACACAGGAAACATGGATGAGGGAGGAATGGAAGAATAAATGTAACAACAACAACAAAAGCCTTTGAGAAACTCAATTGACACCTTCAGCCCCCATGTACTTATCATGAACATGCATACACTCCCCGAAGCTCGGTATTGAAACCACAGCCTTTAGAAATGCAAACCCCACTCATTCATTTATAACAAATGTCCAATCCTCTGAGACTAATAACAACTTGCTTCAAAATAGAAAACATTTGCTCCTGAGTTTATCAACTAGTAACTGTACCTGAAAATAGAGACGCTGGTTATTTGTAATCATGCGGTACAGTGCCTATGGCTTTGGGGATGAAAGAAACACTCAACCTATATATTTAAACTTTTAGTTCCACTGTGACTTTTCGAGCCTTGAATATTGATGAGCATTCTGAAAATGGAATTCACTGCCCTGCCCCCACCACTGCCAAGTTCACAAAACATCCACAGTGGACAGAGATGATTCATGGAGTCCCCACGGGAAGGATAAGCTTGAAAACTTATGAAATTAAAACAAAGGGCAGAAGACCCAGGGTCAAGGGTTTGTGTTTCAAACCAACAAACACTTGGTCCCCACGGAGGGCACCTCCCAGTAGGGCTCTCAAGAAAAGGGGAACTATTTGTGAATGTTGAACCAGCCCTGAAGCCCAGGAATGAATCCCACTTGATCATGGTGAATAATTCTTTTTACACGCTGTTGAATTCGATTTGCTAGTATCTTATTGAGAATTTTTGCATCCATATTCATCAGGGATATTGGCCTATAGTTCTCTTTTTTTTGCTGGGTCTCTGTCTGGTTTAGGAATCCAAGTAATGCTGGCTTCATAGAATGAGTCTGGAAGTTTTCCTTCCCTTTCTAATTTTTGGAACAGCTTGAGAAGGATAGGTATTATCTCTGCTTTAAATGTCGGGTAGAGTAGAATTCCCCAGGGAAGCCATCTGGTCCTGGACTCTTATTTGTTGGGAGATTTTTGATGACTGATTCAATTTCTTTGCTGGTTATGGGTCTGTTCAAGTTTTCTATTTCTTCCTGTTTGAGTTTTGGAAGTGTGTGGGTGCTTAGGAATTTGTCCATTTCTTCCAGGTTGTCCAGTTTGTTGGCATATAATTTTTCATAGTATTCCCTGATAATTGCTTGTATTTCTGAGGGATTGGTTGTAATAATTCCATGTTCATTCATGATTTTATCTATTTGGGTCATCTCCCTTTTCTTTTTGAGAAGCCTGGCTAGAGGTTTATCAATTTTGTTTATTTTGTCAAAAAAACAACTCTTGGGGGCGCCTGGGTGGTGCAGTCGGTTAAACGTCCGACTTCAGCCAGGTCACGATCTCGCAGTCCGTGAGTTCGAGCCCCGCATCAGGCTCTGGGCTGATGGCTCGGAGCCTGCGGCCTGTTTCTGATTCTGTGTCTCCCTCTCTCTCTGCCCCTTCCCCGTTCATGCTCTGTCTCTCTCTGTCCCAAAAATAAATAAAAAACGTTGAAAAAAAAATTAAAAAAAAAAAAAAAAGAATGGAGACAGAACAGTGAATGTTAAAGTGATCCTGTAAGGCCTGGCGTGACCTTGTTTGGGGGGTGGGGATGGGGGAGGAGGTGGCCGTGGCCCACGGAGCATAAGCCCCAAAATGCTTGCAGGGACCATGGCCTCCTCTGATGCTAAAGGTGCTCTCTCGGGGCTTTGCACCTACCCCCTTCTCTTCATCACTCTCTCTCTCCTCCTCCTCTTCCTTTTCTTCCCACCAACATTTTGCAAACGCCCGAGAGCTGGGGTTGCAGGGACTCAGCACACAGTCCCTCCCACACGAAGCTCAGAATCCACGGGGCTGAGACACGCGTGGGCTGGGTGCCACGTGCCTCAGCGGCATAGATGCTGTAGTGCAGGAGTGAGTGAGGCCACGAAGCCGGGAAGACTGAAGGGGGCTGCTGGAGAAGCAACAGCCAGGTACATTCAGACAGTAGGGATCAGGGTGTCAGAGCCAACGCGAGATGGGGGCAGACCTAAGGAGACGTCACCTCGTGGAGTGGGGTGAATAGTGTCCCCCCCAATATTCGTATCTACCCAGAACTTGAGAATGTGACTTTATTTGGAAACGCCACCTTTGCAGGTGGGATTAGTTAAGGATCCCAACATAAAACCATCTTGAGTTTAGGGTGGGTCCTCAGTCCAATGGCTTCTGTCTTTCAGGAGAGAGGGGAGGGAGATTTGGACACACAGACATGAAGGACAGAAGAAGAGCTTGTGAAGACACGGCCAGCATTTGGAGAGACGTGGCCATAAGCCCAGCAGCACCAGGAGCCACCAGAAGCTGGAAGAAGCAGGAACGATGTCTCCCCAGAGCTTCCGGAGAGTCTCGGTGTGGCTGACACCTTAATTTCAGTCTTTTGGCCAGAAGTGTGAGATAATAAATTCATGTCGTTTTATGCCACAGATTTTGTGGTAATTAGGAAGCTAACACAGCCGGCAGAAGGGGAGCTGATGGAGGGGGCTGGCCGATCTCCAGTGGCAGCCAGGGTCCCCCCACAGACCACAGGTTGACCTCAGACAGGCCCCTGCCCACAGAGTCTGCCGCCACCCCTGAAAATCCCTGTTCACCATCTCTCACATCAAGAGGACCGAACAGGGCACAGAGGTGAGCAGCCTGGAAAACTAGAGAGAGAGGCTATCTGTCCGGTGAGTCCTTCTCAGGAGCAGACAGCCTGGGCTCCCAGCCCTGCCCCCTGGGGCCACCCACCAGGACGACCCCTGCCTGTGCTCCCACGCCCTTCATGCTGCGGGGTAAATCTGACACATGCACACGTTCCCTCTGTGCCGGCTCTTAGCCTGGAGGTGAATCAATGGTTCTCCAGCATTTATGGGGTGTCCCCTCTGTGGTCACGGGGGACACAAGAGCCAACAAGACGGATCCAGCTGAATGGAGCTTGAGCTCCAGGAAGGGAGACGGGCCAGGAAGCTCGTGAATAAATGACCCGTCACAAGTTGGGACGAGTGCTTTGAACATCTAGAAACCAAAAGCGGTCCTGCTGTTGGTGGGAGGTCACAGAAGGACTTCCAGAAGACCTGACGTTAGGTTGACATCAAGAAAGCATCAGTCATGGGCAACCTGGGAGCAAGCCCTCATTTTGCAGGTGAGGTGGCCGACTCTGTCCCGAGAGAGAGCGGATCATTTGACCTATGACGCGGGTCCAGCCGAGGGAATGTGACGAAGGAGACAGGTGTCACCCCCAAGGTTCCATTCTCTCCGACTCCGTTGCCATCAGGCTGGAGTGAGGGATCCTCCCTCGCTGGCTCTGAGGATGGGCACTGTCATATGTGCGCGGGACCCAGGGCGGGAGTCGCGGGTACCTCCAGCAGCTGAGAGCCGGCGAGAAAACGGGAGCTCAGCCTGCAGCCGCAGGGACGCGTTCTGGTCTGTCCACGACCGTGGGAGCTTGGCGGAGGTCCAGGAACGAGCACAGCCCGTGGGTACCTAGTCTGCAGCTTTGTGGCACCCTGAGCAGACGGGCCAGCTCGGCCGTGCCGGGGGCCTGACCCACGGAAGCTGAGGGAATAAATGTGAACCATGTGAACTGCTAAATTAGTAGCAATGGAAAACCAACACACTATGATCTGGGGCAACATGAGCCTCGCTCCCTCACCGGGAAGATGCAAATCGCCCCCTCTCTGACTGCTGCTGGAAAAATCCAACGCGGCCCTACTGACGGCAGGCCTCCCTGTGCCGAAGGAGTGCAGAAATAAGCGGCAGGTCACTATCCCTGCTGTTTAAATGGAGCTGGGGAGCACTCGGGCCCGTCGCCTGGCTTCTGGGAAAGTGAATGCGATGTCTTTCAGAGGAGCATCACCGGGCAGACTCTGGCAAAGCCACGCAGAGGAGCCAGAGAGCCCGAGTCACTTGGGATTTAATAAGAGCATTTTATGGGCAGAGCGTCTTATCAGAGCCGTAGGGCCGCGGGACTCAGGGCCGTTCCCTCCCGCTCTGTTTTTCTCATTGATGATATCTCCGTGCCAGCACATCATCCCCTTCCAAATGGGCTCGGGCGTTCGGAACGCGCGTCAGGAGCTCTGCGTGGATGGGAAGGCCGTGACGATGTTTTCTGAGGACAGGCCCATAATTTCAGAGCCGGGCAAAATGGCACTTTGATGGAAAGGACGCAGGCGAGGCTATAAAACCTGGTTCTTGCTCCTGAATTATTCTCCAGCCCCCAAATAAAACAAAGCATAAAATGTCAGCTGGGATATTTTATTTTATTTTATTTATTTTTTTAATACGAAATTTACCGTCTATTTAAAAAAAAAAAAAAAAACCAGCACAGAAGTGGCTCTGATCCTGACTGCAAAGGAGGGCGGAAAGGACATTTCTGCATGTGTCCCTCTGCAGGGACTTCAGAAGGCCCTCCGTCAGCAATCCTCCGCGGCAACGAAGAAAAACCGGATGGAAGAAGGGCCACGTTTGGGAATGAGAGCTGCGGCTATCTCACCGCCAGAGGCGGACGCGGGAGGTGTGCACAGAGGTGGCAGGTGGAGGTGGGAACAAGTGAGTCCTGAGCGCCCCTCTCGCCGGCCCCATGGCCCCGGCGCTCCACCCGCCACCGCGGGCCCGCTTTTCCTCGCTCCAAGTCGGACGACACACAATCCGCGTAGTTACGGCAAGGATTTGTCTGCTTCAGTCACTTGCATTCTTGGTGTCGTTAGAGCACCTCAATGTACATCCTCTTGCAGGAACTCCCCTTTATTGTAATACCCAAATTCAACAAGCCCGTCGTCTGATCCAGAAATTCCTGTGACTCCCCGCTGTTCACCACGGAGGACGTCTGGGCAGCTCTGGGCACAGGGAGGACAGACCTGGCCTGGCCCGGGAGGTGGGGGGGGGGGGGGTCGGCAGAGGCTGTGGTCAGGGGAGACGAGCTTACAGAGGCAGGCGGGGGTCACCTGTGAGGGGCATTATTTGAGGAGGAAGCCAACTTTAGGTGGGTTAGGACGCAAAGCGAATTCTTGGGCTTTCCTTCTGGTCTGGCCGGACACTCGTGACCCACTTGATTTCGGTGGGGATTCAGGGGAGTGGTCAGCCCAGGGCCATCCCCATGGGTGCCATGCTCTTTGTTAGCAGAGTGAGGCCCAGACGCTTCGAAGGTCAGGCTGGGCTAACACAACAGGCCCTGGGGGCAGATAAGGAGCCATCTTTGGGGCTCGGGGTGGGTAGGTGGGGCTCACCCTGACTGCTGACCTCCGTCCTAGCCGGCTTGAGCGGAGCCTGCACCCACCCCCCCAGCTAGCGGCATGCCGGGGGCAATTCCACGCACATTTCGTGCCTTTCACACGGACCGCGCTTACTCTGCATCAGTACAATGGCAGCGTTTCGTATGTCACCTCACTTAGTTCTGACACATCTCTAGCGGATGTCACTGCTCCCATCGTACTGATGAAGAAAGAACTATTCACAGAAGGTCAGAGTTCACATGTTAGCAGATAAGACCCCAGTTGCATGTGGCCTGATCTGTAGATCAATGTTCTCTGCCTGAGAGAGGAAAAAAACAAATCTCAAGAAAAAAAAAAAAAAAAACCACGCAGGAGTTTCCAGAATCGATACTAGGCAGTAGTAAGTAATAACCGGAGAAGCACGCGCGTAATAAACATCTGATTTGATAAATACGATTACGTTACTGGTATTACAGGATACGTTTCCTTACAACAACGCCCGCACACGAGGACGCACTTCTTTTCTACTATGACCCGAATGGCTTTACGAGGCATAAATCTGACTCTGTCCCTTCTGACATAAATCCCCTTAATGGCCCTCTGGTACCTCCAGTGCCACTGGCCAGTTCTAACATAATCTCAAAAATAAAAGGTGAACACTGAGATGTGGTTGTCAACGTGGGCATCCATCAGCCGAGGGCATTAAAGAAAACTACCAAGGACCCCAGTGTAGTTGAACAGCAGGAGGAGGAGAAGGGGAGACATTTTAACCTAGAAAAGTCAGTCGTAAGGACACAACTTACAGCGTGATTGTCACAGACCCAGGCCCATGCGTGGACACGCGTCTAGCATGCCCTACCAGAGGCCAGAGGCCAGGGCCCAGCAGAGCAGACCCCCGTGGCACCCTGTGTCCTCCAGCTGTCCCCGGTCTTGTCTCTCAGTGGCACAGCCTCCCCCATACCCAGCAACCCGCAGGTTTTAGGACACGGTTTGACTGCAATCCCCTCCCGCACTACTGCCGTGGATCAAAGAGTGTCCCCCAAGTTCGTGTCTACCTGGAAATGGTGTCTTTGCAGAGGTCATGAAGAGGAAGGGGCACTGCTTGAGGAGAGCCCCACACCCAACAACTGGTGTCCGTATACAGAGAGGGAAAGACTCACATCCAAACAGAGAAGGCCGTGTGAAGACAGAGGTGAAGACTGCAGAGGAGATCTGCAGGCCAAGGTCGCCCGGGACGGCCAGGCACCGGGACAGAGGGAGGGGCTGGGTTCTCCCTCTCAGCCCCAAGAAGGAACAAACATGTTGACATCTTGATTTTGGACTTAAAAATTTTTTTTTTTTAATGTTTGAGAGAGAGAGAGAGAGAGAGAGAGAGAGAGCGCGAGCGCACAAGCAGGGGAGGGGCAGAGAGAGAGGGAGGGGAGACACAGAATCCGAAGCAGGCTCCAGGCTCCGAGCTGTCAACACAGACCCCGACGTGGAGCCCGAACTCATGAACCATGAGATCATGACCTGAGCCGAAGTCGGATGCTTAACTAGCTGACCCACCCAGGCGCCCCGATTTTGGACTTTGAACCGTACGAGAATCAATTCATGCCTCAGGCCACCCAGTTTATGGGATGTAGTGTCTCGTTGGCCCACGGCCCCTCCCTGCTGCCCCGTGCCCCAGACTGATGTCAGTCTGGCTGCCTCTTCCGGGCACGTAGCACGTGCGGCCCCATCTGCCCTCATAAACCTGATGCGCTTTCTGGGGCAGCCGTAACAAGTTACTGCACACCTAGTGACCTAAAACAAAATGGATTTCTTTCTCGTACAGTTCTGGGGGCCAGCAGTCCAAAATGAGCCTTCAAAGGCTGAAATCAAGTGTCGACAGGGCTGTGTTCCTTCCGGAAGCTCTAGGGGGGAAGCTGTTTCCCTGCCCTTTGGCTTCTAGAGACACCCACGTTCCTTAACTGGCTCCCCCTCCTCGCCTCCCCTCAGCCTCTTGCTCCGCAGGTACACCCCTTTCTCCTGACTCCAAACCTCCTGCCTCCTCCTCATAAGGACACCTGTGGTCATATTGGACCCACCTAGACCATCCAGGATAATTTTCCCAGCTCATGATCCTTAACTTAGTCACACATGCAAAGTCCCTTTTGCTGTATAAAGGTGTCACACTCACAGGTTTGGGGGGATTAAGACATGGCATTGTGGGGGCGGGGGCATGATTCAGTCTGTGTTGTGTCCCCCTGCAGAGTCAGGTGTTGAAGCACTGACCCTTAGGACCTCAGAGCGTGACTGTATTTGGAGACAGGGTCTGTAAATAAGCAATTAAGTTAAAATGAGGTCACGAGGCCAGGCCCGAATCCAATTGAACTGGTGTCTTTATAAGAGGAGATTAAGACATGCACAGAGGGGCGATCCTATGAAGACACAGGGAAAAGGCAACCACGTACACGCCAGAGATAGAGGCCTCAGGACAACCAACCTTGATCTCAGATTTCCAGCCTCCAGGACCGTGAGAAAGTAAATTTCTGGTTTTTAAAGCCACGCTGTCTGGGGCTATTTTGCTATGGCAGCCCCCACGAACTCATACTCATGGGCAATATTGTGATCCCTCTGGTCCCGGATAGTCAAACAGGCTGAGCGCAGTGAGACGTTTCCCTGAGCCACAGTCAGTCCGTGGTAGAGCCAGGATAGACCAGTTAGAGACCCACGTCTTGGTTTAACAGAAGCATTTTTTAAATGTGCACACAGCCTCGTAAGGGAGTTCTGTCTGGCATCTAGCTAAAACTTCATGCTGCGACCCCAGCCATTTTCCTTTCTCTTCATTATCTGGGGGAGAAAGAGCATCCGGTCAAACCGTGCGTGGGGGTTGTTCGTTTCCCTTTAATCCTGCAAAGAACAAACACCAGCATGGTTGACATTGATTAATCCAGTTCAAGAGCTGTGTCTCTCCATGGGGCCTCGATGTAAACTTGGTTACTACGGCAATTGCATCCAGCTAATTATCCCCAAGTATATCTCGTGGAGGTTTTTGAGGCTTTCAGCGTTCACAAACATGGTCAAGGATGCACCGGGCTCAATTAATTCCTTCATGGACGGGTGAGCCTGACAACATACCCAACATGCCACCCTAGACGCAATGAGGGGCTCACGTTCCCGGTCAGGTCAGGAAGGGTCCACGAAGACCTTGGAGACCCACCCAACCCAGCGTTATCACTTTCCAGTTGCTCCTAGAATTCAAATTGTAACAGTCTGTCCCGGAGTCAGCACGCTCCGCCAGACTGCCAACTCAAGGCAAGAGCCACTGCACGGCAAACGGAAAACAAGAAAAGCGCGACAAAGGACAGGACGCTTGCCCAGACATCCTGTGCCGATGGATAAAACTTTGGGCCCTTCACACACGGACAATGGTTTAAATCCTTACTCTGTTACCACCTGGGTCTCAGTTTTCCTCATCTGTAAAATGGGGATAAAAAGAAATCATGTACACAAAAGACCTGGCTCAGTCCCTAGCATATAGTAGGTGCTCAATAAATGGTGATGATTACCCCCACCCCGAGGGAGTTCAGAGGAAACAGGATGCGGCAGAAAGGAAGACAGCAGAGCGGACCAACACGATTAGGAGCATCTCTCGGGTGTGCTCGGTTTTACAGTTCATGAAAGCCCTTCCCATGTGTAATTCACTTAATCCACCTCACAGCCCTAGAGAACTGGCATTATCTTCTCTTTCTGAACAAGGAACTGAAGTCTAGAGAGCACCAGCAATTCCCCCTTCGTACGGCTCAGGTCATGATCTCGTGGTTCGTGGGTTCGAGCCCTGCGTCAGACTCTGTGCTGACAGCTCAGAGCCTGGAGCCTGCTTCGCATTCTGTGTCTCCCTCTCTCTGCCTCTGCCCCTGCTTGCGCTCTGCCTCTCTTTCTCTCTCTCAAAAATAAATAAATGTTAACAAAAATTTTAAAAAGTAGCAAATGGATTTGAACCCAGCTCCTCTGATGCCCACCTCTGGCTCTTTCTGGTCCACGTTCTGGGTGAAGCAGAGCCTCTTGACCCACCTGCCCCCGTGTCTGCACACGCTTCCCGTGCCTGGAGCACTGCTGAGTCTCCGTCTGGTCAGCCCTCTGCCTGCCGACTTCCATGGGTCCCCCCGTGAAGGGCACCGCAAGTGGGATTTGAACTTTGTTTTCCCAACTGTCATAAAACTAATAGCGTGGATTTTATCTGAGTCACTGACAAAGGTATTTCAGGGCTAAAAGACACCTAAGAAATAATTGTGTTTCTTATTACAATGAGAGGCTCAACTGCTTTCTCTAAATCACAAATAGGTGCATTTCAATGGGGCTCAGGTCAGGGTTGATCTGTCTCCAAGGCCAGTGCTCTCTGTACCGCTGAGAACTTGCTTTTCCTAAGCCCACCTCCCTGTAGACCACAGTTTACCACCACACAGCGGGCCGGGCTCTGGGGTCACACCGGATGTGAGCTCTTGTGGGCATTCTAGCACATTTATCGACATCACCCTCTGACAGCAATGGTCCGGGTGCTGAGGGTACGGCAGTGAACAAAACAAGGTACCCAGAGTCAATAAACAATGGCTTACATTGTAGCCATAAGGAGGTAAACAGGCAGAGTCAGACCGTGCACCGTGGCACTGGGGGAAAATCAGGGGAGAGCAGTGGAGGGTCCTGTTTGAGAGAGACAGTTGGGTGGGGATCTCTGGAGACTGTGGACAACAGGGGGGATGGCACGGGGGGGATGCAGCAAGGTGGGGGGGGGACCAGAACCTTCTATCTTTAGTCTCAGTGTGACACAATGACCCGGGGATCCTCGAGAACAAGAAGGCTGTGATCTGACTGCACCTCACAGCTTGTCCCCACACAGCCCTGGGACAAGGGTCATTATTCCCAGTTTCTGGTTGAAGAACATGGAACCTAATAGTGTTTGGTAAGTTGCCCAGAGTATGGCGGGCCTCTGGAAAAGTCCCTCTTCCCTGATGTAATCACCCCATTTGTAAGAGTGGAGAGGGAGCCCCAGAACCTGCCTGGCTCCCAGTCCCTCCGCTGCCCCTTCTAGAACTCACAGCTCAGCTCTTCCTTGGAACATGTCCTTCACTGCCTGCTGTAATCCCAAGAGCTATCCACCGGGGACACTGCCCCCACCCCAGTCCTCTCTAGTGGACACTTTCCCATCACCCCTGGGGGCTCCAGGCTGGAGGAGGGCAGGTGTCCCCTGGCTCCCCATTGTCCTGTCCCTCCTTCTGCCTCAACTCCACCGCCATTGAAACTGGGGCCATCTGACAACTCTGTCTCCTCCCTTCCCTGCGTTAGGCCCCTGCGTGGGACTCAGTCCCTGGTTTCCTGCCTCCGTGCCACGCACCCCAGGTGTGAGTCTCCTGATGCAGCAGCCACGTGGCCGGGCACCTAGAGTCTTCAGTCCCTGACCTCCCGTCCCGCAAAGGTCTCGGTGCCCACTCTGCCTCCACCATTCACCCCACAGTCACGCCCCCGACCTCTCGGGCACCACGCTCTGGACCACCCATGGCCACCTTCCAGCGCACCTGACACTCTGGCTGGGTGCCCGGAGTCTTGGGTCTTTCACCCACCGCATCCACAGTCTCATGATCTCGCTGCCCCCTCACTGTCCGCCCGCCAGGCCCCGCATCCCCAGCTCTCACAGCCAGAAGTCCTCCGTCCTTATCCACGCCAACTCCCCCAACCCTCGGTTCCTGATCCCGGTACAGCAGGTCAAACCCAGACCCTAGTTACCTTCTGCTTTCTGACGGCTGCCCTCCTGCACCGTCTGGCTGAACACGGCTGCAGGAAAGCGCAACCAGGACCCAGGGTTGGCTCGCAACTCCCTTCCCACGGCCCCCTGGCCCCTGATGGCACCCTCCCCACCTGCTCCCTCTCGCTCTTCGGGGCTACGTTATGTGCTTCTCTCTTCAAACCCCCAACACCTTCTGCCCCAAAGCCTGGGTTGGGGGGGGCGCCACTGGCTCTGCGGTTTCTCACACCCGCCCCCAACGTGAGCGCCTCCTCAACACTGAGGCCCCGCCTCCCCGCGCACTGCCTTGTAGCAGCCACAGGAGGCGCTCTCGGCTCACCGCCCTCTCCGGACTCCCCCGCAGCAAGACCACTTAGGATCCGCCCGCTCCCCTTCCACTCCCTTCCCTGCACTCGGCCAGGGGGGCTGCCTGCCCAGCAAGGTCCCACCGAGCCTGGGCCTTGCAGTCCCCTGCCTGGAGGACCGTCCCCCATACCCTGTGACTCCCCCCCTCTGCCGGCCCCTCCCGCTCACCCTCCTTGATTCCTCTCCATACCCCATCACCACCTGACCTTCTTACCCACTTGCTCTCGGTGTGTCTTTCTTGTTTGCGATGTAAACCTCAGACAGCAGGGACGTCCCCCCCTCCTCACAGCAGGACGTCCCCCCTCCCCTCCCACGCTGGTATGTCACCAGCACCTAAAACAGCGTCTGCCACAAAACGCACTCGGTTAACAGAAGTCTGGATGGCGGAGCGGACGCAAGCCCCGGTGCTCCCGACCACCTGCCTCCGCGGATTCCCCTTCCTCGTTTCTCACCACTGCCCCTCAGTCTGGCAACTTTGGGAACGAGGATCCTTAGGACCAACGCAGCCTCCCATCTCCATCCCAGACCAGGCGCAGCCTCAGCCTCCGAGGGCGAGGCCTGGGAACCTGCATTTTGGGGACAAGCCCCAGTTGCGGGGTGGGGGGGGGGGGTCTGATGCCTCCTGGGGCTTGAAAGCCCTGCTCTGCTAAAGGAGCAACTCAGATATCTGAATTGGCTCGCATCGGGCGGGGGGGGGGGGGTGGGGGGCTGAGTTCAGGGGAAGGTTGTGGGGGAACTTTTAGTCTTACGAGCCCTGGCGCGTCGGCACAGGGTCACTAAAACACAGGGCCCCGGTGGTGGGCTCTGATTCCTTTGGGAACCAGTTGGGATGCTGGTGTTACAGCTGCTGAGCCCTGGGGCTCTCTGGGAGCAGGAATGTTCAGTTCGATTGATGGGCTGGGGGTTGGGGAGGCGATCCTTGGCTCGAGGCAGGGGTGCACGAGTGACAGTGGATGCAGGAGTGACTGATTTCCCGGAGCTCTAAAGCAATGCTGATCCGCTGGCAGAGGAATCCCATACAGCACTGACACCCACCCACAGGGGAGGGCAGGGCTCAGGGTGGAAACAGAGGAGGAGGGATTTCCCTTCCCTGGTTGCACTAGGAACGCGGGAGCCCTGGGTAGAAAGCAGCACACACAAGGAGCATTACAGTGAATTAGTATTTCAAGAGTTACTATTTTTAGGGCCCAGTCTCTCTGTATCTTGTCCAAGGGGGCATACAGCCAAAAGGTGTAAGAGCCACAGGGGCTGAGTCTGCCACCCCTGGAAGGGACCCTAAATCTATCTGAAACAAGCTGGCCCTGGGGCTCATAAACTCTCTGTACCTCAGTTTCCTCTTCTGTAAGGTTGGGCAGTCATCACGCCCTCTCGGGATTGCTGTGAGTATTGAAAATGCCACAGGGTAAGAGCACCTGGGTGACTCGGTCGGTTAAGCGTCCAACTCTTGATTTTGGTGGTCACGATATCAAGGTCGTGAGATCAAGCCCCATGTCTGTGCTGAGCATGGAGCCTGCTTAAGATTTTCTCTCTCTCTCTCTCTCAAAAAAAGAAAATGGATACAAAAGAATTAGCCTAATCTGGGCACCATGGTGAGAGCTTAATTAATATATCAAAAAATTTTAAGTAATTTAGAAATAAGAAAACCATCCGATTAGTTGAAGGCCTGAATGGAATGAAGTCTGACTTCCCCTGGCTAAAAAAAAAAAAAAAAAAAAAAAAATTCCACAACAGTTTTGGACTTGAACTGTAACTCTTTACTGAGTCTCCATCCTATAGATTTTGGACTTGTGCCTCTACAACTGTCTGAGGCAATCCCTTAAAATATATACATTATCTATCTATCTATCTATCTATCTATCTATCTATCATCTGTTTATCCACCTATCTATCCATTAGCCCCCTGATTCAAACCTAGGCACCTGTTGCCAGAACCTGTGCCAGTAACCATATTAGCAAGGTCCCAAGGACATCGGGGAGCCACAAGGTGGAGGCAGGCAGGGGCAGAGAAGCTCTCAGAAAAAGAATTCAGAATTTGATTACAAATAATCCAGGTAGGTGCCATTTCCTAAAATCTATACCTCTGGGCAAGGCAGGTGTGAGGCAAGAGTTCCGTATAGGATGGTGGGAAGGGTGCAGGAGACAAAGGTGGTCAGCATCTAACCTGTATTGACCACCTTTTACATGCTGTACACACATCATCTCATTTAGTCTAAAATCCCTTGGGGGTGGGGTGATTTTTCTCGGGTTCATGCTACAGATGACAAGGCTGCTGCTCGTTGTGACCCCCAGGTGACCCAGCATACCACGAGCAACTGATCCTTCACGAGCACCAGAGAGATGTGGGTTCAAAGTCTGGCTCTGCCACTGATGAGAAGTGTGACTTAACCTTTCTAAGTCTTAGAATCCTCACCCATCAGTTGGGGACATTTGTCCTTCCTTGAGGGATGGCTGTAAAGATTAAGATCAAAGACCTAAAGTGACAGCACAGTTCCTGGCAATGGAGTCTTGAGAAATCACTGATTCCTTGCACTCACCACACGTGTTCAGAGCTCACTATGTGCCAGGTGCTGCTCTCTACTCGGACTAGAATGGACAAAACCCAGGCAAGTTCTTACTCTCATGGAGGTTGCCTGCCAGTAGGGAGAGACAAGAAATAAAAACACGTGATAAATATGGTCATTCACATTGTGTCACTGCAGTTCAAGATCTGTCCTGGGCAATGGGGCAGAGAGCTGGGGAAGGGGTGGGCTACCAGAGATGATGGTGATGGTGACAACGGCGGTGATGGTGATGATGGTGGTGGTGATGGTGTTAATGGTGTTGGTGATGATGGCGATGATGGTGATGGTAGAGATGATGGTGATGATGATGGTGGTGGTGGTGGTGGTGATGGTGATGATGATGATGATGAGCTATGGACCATGAGCTACCAGAGATAGTGATGGTGATGATGATGGTGATGATGATGGTGGTGATGGTGATGCTGTCAACAGGCTGTTGGGCTACTGAGCAGGCTTCTGAACTTCTCCAAGTCTCAAGTTCTTTACCACAAAGACCTTAAGCTCCACTTTGCAGGATACTGTGAGGATTACATGACTGGAGGTAAAAGTAGGACTAGCTACATAATTGGTGGCGTCTAGTGTGAAAAGAAACATGCAAGGCCCTTGTCCAAATCTTAGCAAGAATTTCAAGGTGGCTACAGAAGAATGTTATACCAAGCACAGGCACTACTGAATATGGTGCCCCGTGTGGCCCAGCCATCCCTAGGTAAAGGCACCTGCACGTAGTAGGTTCTCAGTCGATGCCAGTCTCACTGTGAGGTGGGAATTGCGCTTCCTGCTTCCTATGAAATAATGAGGCTTGGCGAGTAGTTGCTGGCTCAAGGTCATATTGATTAGTGAGTGGTTGCCTAAGTTGCCCTCACCTTAGACATGAAGCTTTTCTCTACAGTATCTGTTCACACAATTAGACAAAGCATCAGTACAATTCCCCAATTCCCATATATCTTCAGAGCAACATCCTTCTATCTCATAGTATAATTTCAATGCAAAAGTTTGGCCTCTTGTTTTCTTGACTAGCACTGGAGAACTTCGGGAGGGGGCCAGGAGGGTCTGGATTAGACACATAGGGGAGGGATGTGTGGCCACAGGGTCATGGTGGCTCAGAAGCAGCCTACCTCATTCCATTTTCTATCTTACTTGATAAGAGAAGAGCCCATGAAATTGCTCGTGACCAGCTGGAGGACAGATCTATTTTGGGATGGCTTTACTACAATAAACATAACCAACTTGTCCTTGAAAACCAAGAAGTGGGCTTGGGAGATGCCCTGGGCATGAGAATGTGGGTGTGTGACTCAGGCAGCCTCATGGTGAGCAGTTTCGTGACGTCCTGCTGGGACGATGGTGGCTCCCGCTGTACTCCCAGTGGTGCTAACACGATCAGTCCCTGGAACATGCACTGAGTGGTTCCCAGCATCAGATTCAGCTCCAAGATCATCCTAAGGACGCGCCAGAGGACCACCAGCCTTCTGTCTAGGTCTGCTGGGCTGCCACAACATAACACCACAGACCAGGGGGCTTGACAACAGAAACTTATGTCCTCCTAATGGAGTGTCTTCATATCCCCATTATGGAATGGAGGCTAGAAGTCCAAGATCAAGGTGTCGGCAGGTCGACTTCCTTAAGGCATCTCTCCCTGGCATGTAAATGGCTGTCTTCTCTCTGTGTCCTCACATGGTCATCCCTCTGTGTGCATCTGTGTTTAAATATCTTCTTCTCATAAGGACACCAGTCAGACTGGATTAGAGCTGAGTCTGAAGATCCCATTTTACCTCAATTACTTCTTTAAAGGCCTGATCTCCAAATAGAGTCATATTCTGACTTATTCTTAACTGCTGGGGTTAAAGCTTCAACATATGAATTTTGTAGGGAACACAGTTCAGCCCCAAACACCCTCTCATGGGATTATGTGAAGAGGAGAGGGCCCTCTTGACCTTGGGGTACAGAAATGGGGGTGGGAGCTGCCTACTCTGGACAGTTGTAAGAGGAATAGGGGTTCAGGAAAAGCCAGTTTCCCTGAAGTCAGGAAGGAGGCATGCAGTGAGCTCTAAGGATAAAGATATCACAGAGAATTGTAGACTGAGTAGTGGAGTTCAAGGGGACCCTGGTGAGAGGTCTGGGAAGATGGAGAACAGAGAGTGGGGGGCAGCCAGGCTAGTAGAGAAGCCAACGCCACAGGCTGGTTTGAATCCAGCCTATGAGATTGGTAATTATCTCATAAGGTAATGACAACTGGTAATTATCTCATAAGGAATAGTGAAAGATCCATATAGCATCGCAATAACTGGGTACTCTCAGCCTCATGGTTATCACTGACCAGCAAACGTGGGGAGGAGAGAGCTTGGTTCGGGCTGAATCCAGAGGTTTCTTCCTCTTGGTGTTCCTTTCCTACTGACCTTAGCATTGACCCCTGAAGTCTCTTTGAGGTCTGCCAGCACAGCCCAGAGCTACCCAGTGGTTTCACTTGGCTGCACAGAGCCTATCACCTGCCCTCTCCCAGATCTCCCAATGGTTGGGCAGAACTGTCATACTCCTGTAGGGGAAGCATCTTCCACTTGGGGACGGGCATCAAGGTGCTGAGGGCCCATGCCGGAGAGGGCCAGAGACGGAAATGAAGCCTGGGGCTTTGGAATGGGGCTCCACGGAGACTCCTAGCCACAACCCCACCTGCTGGACCAGTGTTTCTCAAAGAAGGCTCCACCGACCAGCTGCAGGCATGCTGATCACACATGCACACTCGGGGACCCCAACCCAGACACAGGAAGTCTGGATCTGGAGACCTGGCCGGTGGTCTGCTCCCCTAGCGTGGATTTGCACCCTCAAGTTTGAGAACCATCACAATGACCTCTGGTTCTACTCTCCTCTTCACCACTTTTTTCCTTGCCTGTGTTCCATTCCCACTTAGCCAGTGTTTCACAAAGTGTGTAACATTCCCAGTGGCCAGTATGATTATTTTGGGTGCTATGTGGACAGGACCCTACCAGACATTTTAGCTCTTTAGATTCTCCTGATCATGTCAAGAAGCAAGACTCAACCTGGCGGCCCTATATCTGCAGTATTAAAAAAATTTTTTTAATGTTTATTTATTTATGAGAGACAGAGGGAGAGAGAGAGAGAGAGAGACAGGCAGGGGCAGAGAGAGGGGAAGACAGGATTGAAAGCAGGCTCTGCACTGACAGCACAGAGCCCGATGCAGGGCTCAAACTCATGAACCATGAGATCATGACCTGAGTTGAAGCCTGATGCTTAACCGAGCGAGCCACCCAGGTGCCACCCTGTGCCCTTTTTACACAGAAAGAGAGAGTAGGACTCTGCTTATACTCTTGGTGGGTTCCCAATCTAACCCAAACCTTATAGTACTATTTCATTTTCATTTATTTTCTTTACATTTATATTAAAAGCAAGTAATATTGGCCATTTAAGATACTTATGTAAAGTCTTTTTAAAAATACGTGCATTAAATGAAAGACAAAGAATCGGCAAAGAAAAATACCAAGGAGGCATTTGGTGGGAGGTGTGACAGGACACACTGGATCTGAGGTTGGGAACCGTTTCTCTATCAGCCTGGAATGCAGTCTGAGAAGCTCAACCCCACGAAGCTGAGCTCTTCATGTTTTACCCCTTCTGCTGATGTTTCAAATTTGAGAACTCTCTGTTATGCCTCAATAAGAAGTATGAATTTTAATGGTGAAATTTTAGGCATCGGAGACATGTTTTTAAATGTGAAGGTATTTCTGAACACCCCACACCACGCAGAAGCCCCGCGACCTCCTAGAATGAAGCCTGACCGCGGTACGTAGAGGAACGCCATCCACATGCTCCATCAGCACAAAGATGCCAAAAGCTGGCCGGAGGCAAAGGGGCTGTGGGTGTGCCTGGGGGGGGGGGGTTCACAGCCCCTTCCGAGGGTGGACAACTCAGAGGAGACTTGCTGCATTTTGGAAGCAGGGGGTCAGGGGACTCTGGGTAGACTGGGAGGATGCCGGGAGCCCCATGAGCAGTGGGCGGGGTGGAGGGGGACGCAGGTGCAATGGGGGAAGGGTTGGGATGAGGAGTGGGCTGGGGTGATACCTGCAGACACGGGCATGGCCAGCTGCTGCCTAACCAGGCCCGGGAGGCACCTGTCTGTGCTGCACTGTGGGCCCGCCCCCCCCCCCCCGAACGGCCCCTGCCACCAGCCAGCCTTTTCCCACCTTGCCCTTTATTATGAGGGAGCACTTACCAGTGGCCAGCAGTCATTAGAGGAAAACCTTTAAAATGAAAGACAATGACCAAAATAAACAGATAAAAGGCCCTCAGAGGACAGAGGAACAAATGTAGGGGAGAGGGAACTTGGAAATAACCGTAACTAATACCCTCAGAGAGGGAGAAGAAGATATTGCGCCCATAAAACACAAGATGCTATGGAAAAGGAACAATCAGCAAATGAGAGAGGCTCTCGTCGGAGAACTGAAAAACAAACCAAGAGTCGGGCTCGGAAGGTTCCGAGGTCAAGGACATTTCCCAGGGAGGAGCCTAAGAAGTCCTGGAGACGGAAAATAAGGGGAGAAAGAGAAGCACAGGGGATAATTCTAGCAAGTCCGACACGCAAATATTTGATAGGAGTTCCAGGAAGACAGGAGGTGAATACAGTAGGACCTGGTTCTCCTGGGGAGGAGGCTGGGGAAACAGGTGTGCATGGGGAGGGAGGGGGAGGGTGTCCTGTGGGACCACGGATAAACGATCTGCACAGGCAGAGAGGCCTGATGCGGGCGCAGAGTGCTGGCACTGAGGCTGGAAATGGGCAGGCAGGATGGTGTAGGCTGGGCCAGTGCAGCCCAGACATCCACCACGCAAGGCTATGAGGACCACAGGCCTTGGGCGGTGACTTTAGGCGCACACGTGACCTCATTCTGTTGCACTGGATCACGGGGTGATAAAGTTCTTCTCTACCAATTCTCATTAGGTCAAAAAGCTTTCTCAGTTGGATCTGGAATCTTTTTAACATCAGACACCTGCTAATCTCTGTTTAACAAAGAGCAGAGAGCAGGACCACTGCCTTCCGCAGCAGGTGACAAGGGGTCAGCAGGGCTCTAGGGGAGGGTCCTTCCGGTGGCTCTAAGTGTTCTCTGGCTTGTGGCTGCATCACTGAACTCCCTGCCTCTGTCTTCATGGCCTTCTCTCCCCTGTGTCTTTGTGTGTTCAGTTCTGTCTCTGGTAAGGACACCAGTCATTGGCTATAGGGCCTATGATGATTAATTTTATGTGTCAACTTGCCTGGGCCATGGGGTGCCCAGATAGTTGGTGCCCAGATATTCTGGGTGTGCACGTGAGGATGTTTTTGGAGAAGAATGACATTTGAACCCATACACTGAGTAAATCACATTGCCTCCCCAATGTGGGAGGGCCTCCTCCAATCAGGTGGAGGCCTGACTACAGCAAGAAGGTTGCTGACCTTTTAGGAGAGAACTGTTTCCCACCTGACTGCCTTTGAACTTGAACTGAAATATCAGCTTCTCTTGGGTCTTGAACCCGCTGACCTCTGGATGCTAACTATACCACTGGCTCTCCTGGCTGCCCAGCTTGAGGACTAACCCTATGGATGTGAGGCCCTGCCTACCTCTGTAGTCATGCGAGCCAGTTCTCTCTCTCTCTCTCTCTCTCTCTCTCTCTCTCTCTCTCTCTCTCTCTCCATCCATCCATCCATCCATCCATCCATCCATCCATCCTATTGGCTCTGTTTCTCTGGGAGCCCTGACTGAGACAGATGGGCAAGTTATATGCAAGAGTACTCACAAACTGAGGCCTCCTTATGATTCTCTGTTTCCTGGGTGATTCCTGCTGATGCTTCAAGCCACAGCTAAAGCTCCCCACCCCCCGCCAAGAAAGCCTTTCCTGTCCCCAGGGCTGACCCTACCGAAGCTCTAATCACATCTCTCAGTTGGTGTGAACAAAATGTGGGTCTACTAGGCAGCATTCAGTTCATCTCTGTTGACCTCAGGTGAGTGAAACGAGGGCTCACCACACAAGCTGTGGGTCTCATGTCTTGAAGGAGCTCAACTCTGTTGAACCCAATCTTACGCTTTATCGGGCTCATTGCAAAAAAACCCCTCTGCTTTCATGCTCTGGAGCATGAAACGCCCTGCCAAAATCAGTCTGAATTCAGGAAAGAAATACAGATGTGTGGTGGAGAGGAAGAGCTGGGATATCAGCCTGATGGAATCTCCTTTCTCCTGCTCGAGGCTTGAGCTAAAAGTTGGATGCAGTGACTGCAGCAATGATAGGGATGGAGCCGAAACCTTATTAAATAGTCCACTGACCCAGAAAAGATGAGAGCAGAGCTATCATCTTCTCCCAGTTAAACACTCCGAATGTCCTGTTCTAGCCTAGGATGAAACATTAGATTAATGACAATTCCCTCCATAGGACGCCAATATAGAACAGCGATGACAAGGTCTCAAATGTGAACTAGAGCTAAGAGAGCAAGATGCCTTGAGTCCTGGCCTGCCCGAAGCTTCAAGACTCCTGCACAAAGAATGGATGGCACCGTGGTGTTCTCAGCAAATTAACCAAGTCCACGCACAACCTGGCTGAACGGAGGGGGCAGGAACCTGGGGGGTGGGGTGGGGGTGGAGGACCAGGTGGCAGTTTCAAAGTCTTGTTCATCGGCCAGAAATTCACCGAGATCGGCCCCCTACCCTTTGCCTCCACATTTTCCGCCTCATGCTGGCTACCATGGTCCCCAGTGCTTTGTCTTCCATTCTCAAATGTAAGTCCTTCTGACCACCAGTGCTCACCTCTCCTCAATGAGGTCAGTCCTCTCATTCTGGACCACCTGCTTTATCTGCTTCCCTGTCTGCAGGGATGAGTGGGGTCAACTCAAGTACAAGCCACCTGTTGGCCTATTTCCAAGGACAGAGAGAAGTGTCTTGTGGCTCCCAGAGGACAGCTCTATCATCATCTGGCTGTGTTCTGCATGGAGGGGATGTCATCCCTGTAGGGTACTGTCACCTATTGGGACACTGCCCCTCCCTGCCCTCCCTGCTCTCCATGCCCCAAGTTCCAGAGATCAGAATCCTGGGATCATCCCACAAGATAATATGTTTGAAAAAATTTATATCCACTTTATTGCATAAGGGTTTGCGAAGTGGCTTCTACTACACATACATTAGGACTGGATTATAAAAGAAATACTGATAATCATGATAATGTGGGGGAAACAGAATGGGAGCCCTATGAACACTGCACCTATACAGCACTTTTGTATTAATTAGAAAGGCTCCCCTCCCTCTACAGACAGGGGTCAGCAACCTACCTCTGGGAGCACAAACCCTGTTTTTGTACATCAAGGTTTATTGGAATGTAGTGACTTCCACCAGTTGTCAGGTGGTCTATGAGTATCTCCACAGCACAGTGGAGGCGCTGAGTGGTCATGACAAAGCCCCTCCAACCTAAGGGCTGGAATCCAGCCTCCTCTTTCCCATCTACTGCCCCGCCTTGTGTTATCTTCCCAGCCACCCTGTGAGGGCCGTAAGACAAGAGACAGCCCAAGAGTGACGAAGACTGTCTTCTTGACTCAACTTTAGATTGGCTCCTCTGAGCCCTCTTTTGCACCAGACCTTGTCCTGGGGCCCTGTGTTTGGCCCACAGGGTCCTATTTCAGCAGGAATTCTGCTGAGACAGTTTGGCAATAACTCCCATCCTTGAAAGCTGATCCAACTCTTCATGCCCACCCTTCATATCTGATCATGCTCATCTGTCTTCAGCGAAAATATCGTTGAGCTGGTTCAGACAGAAATCTATGTTTCATGTTTCCTCTTAGCAAATTTTCATCCATGATCCTCCATTCTGCTTCTTAGCTAGAAGTCCCCATCAGTCCCTTCCTGTATTTGGAGTTAAGCCCAATCCTTCTTCTTTATTGCAATAGCCTTGGCCTCTTACAAAAGACCTGCCCAGAGTCTTTTTTACCATTCTAACAAGTGTGTTGTTCTTTCACAGAGATGAACACCTCACCTGAGGTCCCACGGCCAGTAAGTGGTGTCTCCAGGGTCCCCACCCAGGTTCTACGGCGGCCAGTCCAGTGACGTTACCCTGTGGCACCTGCCTCTCCAGGTAGGAATCCAAGCTCAGCAGCTGTTTGCACATCCTGAACTATGGAACTGAGTTGCAGGGTCACTTCTGCTTGAATAAAAGGTTGTTTCTCACCCCAGAAGTGTAAACCAACCTCTGACTCACTCTCCAGATCACAATCTTTACCGTCAGATGCCATCAGTCACTCTTTAGGATTTAACTCTCCCTCAAGGGTTTCCAAAGGGTTTCACTTGTTATTCCTTCAGAAACGTGGCATGCCTCCAATATAGCAGGTGCTGAGTTAGCCATGAGAGTGCCCCAGTGAGGGAGAAGATGCCTGTAAGAACCACCACTGATCTGCTTAACACAATCCTATTCACTGTGCTGGTTCGCAGCTACATAGGCATTAATCTTGGCCCATATCTGGGGAATTCCCCTCATGGGATCAGGATTGAGATCTTCATGCTGCCTGAGAAATGGCCACCAGGCCCAAGGAGTGGATGTGCCCGTTGGCACAACTGTTCTGATCACCAACAGCCATTGGGCTTACCAAATCCTCACATAAGCAACAGAAGAGAGCAGAGTGGGGGAGTCATCAGGTGCAACATGCCTGCACGGAGAAGGGAGCTGTGCTTTTTCCTCTCCTGCCATGAGCTGCATTTGGCCAAGTACAAGTCAACTTCTGGAGGGAAATGTGAGCACGGCCAGTGTCTTATGCTATCTCCGCTTATCAGGCTATTTAAGTCAGGTCGTCTTTATTCTCAAACCCTTGTCCATTTGTGCCATAGCGAATGTCCTTTCTCTGTTGCAGAGCAGATTCCCATTTTGGGGAAATTCCATTACGTCCCAGGAAAGGTTGACAATCAAAGTCCAATCTAGAGTTTAAAACTCCATTCTCATATAAGATGCAGAGCTTTGCCTTCCCCCATCACTGTAGGCGTGACTGAAGGACACCGAGGTAGGAAGGGGCTTAGCTGTGCTGTCCTTTGTTTTCCCTCTCTGCCCAGGAATGTGAGGGTGGAGGGAAGGGTCTGCCTCTGATATACCCCCAGTTCCTCTCTTTCCTGGGTCTCCAGCATGTGGGATCAAAGAAGGAACCTACATAGTCTGTGGTTGAAGTGTGTGGGTATGGACAAGTCACCTAGCATTTCATTGTTGGTACAGGGGGGCTGCCAGCCCTCCCGCCTAGGTCTCTATCCCTGGATGCGCCTTCTCTCCAGCATCCTACTCGGTGGTCCTCCAGCCCCCGATGAAATGGGGTCAGTGAAAGCCAACTACATACTTACTGCTGGGTGAGGCTGCCGGCCACAGGGCTGGACAGCTCCAAATCCTTCTTTACGTGATGGAGAATCCAACCAGCCTCCTGCCATGTTCACTGTCGTGTTCCACTTCTGACCCCTGGGACCACACAATTTAAGCATCTTCCATCTGACAAATGGAAGGGCATAAAGAGCTATCCTGGGGCTCCCCTGGAGCATTTCTGAATCATGGGCCTTTTGACCGGCATCGACAAAATAAACATCGTCAATGTCTTACAAAAAGCCCATGTGTTGCTTTTTTTTTTTTTTTAAATCTTAGTTCTAGGGGAAATGTGAATTATTTCCAGGCGAAAAGGGTGCTTTTCTTTATTCTTCTGAAACTACCATCTAAATATGGAGGGAAGGGGAAGGGCAGAGTCCCTGCACTGAAATCGGCAGATGCGGGCTTAAACTCCTCCCCCACTTAAATTAGCCTCATCACCTCCCACAAGCTACTTCAGCTCCCTGAACCTCCATGCTCAAAGCTCCTTAAGGGAGGGGAGTGGCAACTAACGCCCAACAGACATGGTGGGCGCGAGGGTTAACAAGATGGCGCACGTAACAGAGCCAACAGGCCCCGTGGTGCACCGGGTGTGCTGTCATGGGCAGCTGTCACCAGGACCACCATCTGTATTGCTTATTGCAACCTGTCTTCTGAAATTAGTAGTCCAGGAACTTGGCATCAACTTCGACAAAGACACGGTCAGGATCTGGCCCCCGGTCCATCTATGTGAAAGGCCAGGTGCTTCTACTCAATGCAAAACACTACAAGAGGCAGCCAGGAAGTCAGGTACGACTGATGCCATTTGAGTTGTCACCTGGGCCATGGGAGGGGGCCATCTGTGCTTCTTGTCCCCTTTAGTGGGGCTGATATGAGAACCTCCTTTTCCTGCACGTGCTGCTTGGGTACCTCCCAGGCACTGAGCATCTCCTCACGCACGATTTCACTTCATTTCCACCACCAGCCAGGAGTAACCAATACTCACCCCGTTTTGAAGATGAGGAAAACGAGGACTGAAGAGATTGATAAACTTGTTCCCGTGACCCAGGGAGAAACTGGAAAACCAACCTCCAAACTCAGTTTTCTTTAATAAAGATTTCACTCTGCTTTAATCTATCTGCCTCTCCAAGCCTTCAGGAAGGTAACAGGTGGCTTAACTCAACAACTGGACCAAGCAGCGGACAGGACACATGCTAGGAATGTCCTTGCGGCAACCCTGAGGTTCCCAGCACCATACCCACTTTCGAGGAAGAAAATGGGCTCGAGGCTCGGGACTGAAGCAATTTTCCGTGGAGCGCACCACTGGGTTCAATCTCCGAGGCTGGATCCCCTGCTCATGGCTTCTCATGTTCTCTTCCCATTTATCAGCCACCAGCCTCCTCTGGAAGTAGATTCGGGGGATGCATACATCTTACAGAAATAAATACACAGCAAGAGGATACGTCCACATCGGTACGACTGTGAGCTGTCCAGAAAGTCAGCACACATCAGCAAACATCGCTGAGCACGACAGTGTGGAGTCCCAAGTTCTAAATCAAGACCTGTTATGCTGCCCTTTACAGTCCCACGCCCTCCTCGGTCTAATGTGTAGAAACACACCTCTGCAGTGAGCACACGCGCACACACGCGCGCACACACACACCCGCTCTTTCCCTCACTCTTAAGAACTTCCTCTTTCCCCCCTGACTCACCAATCCATCTCGAAAAATGAGTAGTGCCAACCTTGGGAGGAGCTCCCAGGTTAATGTTCCAATACCCTCGGGGGACATCTGTGTTAAAACGTTAGGAATGGCACCTGCTGCCTGTCCCCCCGCCCCCTGCCATGGGAATTCTCTGGATTTTCATGCAATTGGTGAAGTGGAAGGTTTTCAAACATGAAAATCTCTTCCCCAGCACAGCATCGAATTTCGCTGTAGAGAACAGAATGTGACTTCATATGCAGCTTTTTCAGAATGCACATAAGCAAGCTGAATGGTGCAGACAAGTAAGGAATCTTTCAATGAGAATGAAAATAGCTTGTATTTAGGATTTAATTTCAAGAAATCTTTGAGAGTCTTACTGTTCAATTCATTCACTCTTTCTAGGTCTTTCTAGAACCTACTGTATGCCAGGCACTGTGTTCTACCCTGAAGGGAGCAAGGTGCATAAAGGGTTCACACTAAGCCCCCAGTCTGGTGGAGGAGGCAGATATGTAAATAAGTCATTGTTGTCATAGAAATATGCAAAAGTTCAGTGGAAACAAAGAAGAGGGAATAACTACATTGTTGAAAAGAATCTGGAAGGTTTCCCAGAAGAGGCAGTATTTTTTCCCCAGGAAGCGTTCATGGAAGAGAGGCATTCAGGCTGAGAACACTGTGAACAAGCCCTAATGGTCTGTGTGTGTATGTACGTGTATGTGTGCATATGTGTGCGTGTATGTGTGTATATGTGTGTATGTGTGGGTATGTGCATATGTGCTAATGTGAGTATGTGAGCACGTATGTGTATATGTGCGTGCATGTGTATATGTGCGTATGGGTGTGTATGTGTGTGCATATTTGTGTATGTGTGTGCGCATATGTGCAAATGTGTATGTATGTGTGTGCATGTGTGCGTTGTATGTATCTGTGTGTATGTATGTGTGTGTGCGTGTGGACTAGAGAACCATGTGTTTTCTGCTTAGCATGGCCTCCTGCCCTCTTCTTCTGGTTGCTTTGGGGAGCTCCTACCCCTCCCACTGTGGCCCCAGAGGGGCTGCCCACAGAGCTCAGAGGGGGTGGATGCATGGTTCAAGTTGGCTGCATCACAGTCTTCCATCCCTCTGGCTACCAGAATTACTTAGCGATAGTCATGTGACTCAAGCAGAACCAATCAGATGTTTCTCTGGGATTAATATATGAATTTGGTGAAAAGAGAAGACCGCTTTCAGAGAGAGGATCTCTTTTGCACTGCTGGTGGGAATGCAAACTGGAAAACAGTGCGGAGGTTCCTCAAAAAACTAAAAACAGAACTACCCTATGACCCAGCAATTGCACTACTAGGTATTTATCCGAGGGATACAGGTGTGCTGTTTTGAAAGGGCTCATGCACCCTAATTTTTTGTAGCGCCACTACCAACAATAGCCAAATTATGGAAAGAGCTCCAATGTCCATTGACAGATGAATGGATAAAGAAGACATAGTATACACATACAACAGAGTATTACTCGGCAATCAAAAAGAATGAAATCTTGCCATTTGCAACTACATGGATAGAACTGGAGGGTATTATGCTAAGTAAAATTAGCCAGTCAGAGAAAGACAAATATCATATGACTCCACTCATATGAGGACTTTACGTTAGAAAACAGATGAACATAAGGGAAGGGAAGCAAAAATAATATAAAAACAGGGAGGGGGACAAAGCATAAGAGACTCATAAATATGGAGAACAGAGGGTAACTGGAGGGGGTGTGGGAGGGGGGATGGGCTAAATTGGTAAGGGGCACTAAGGAATCTACTCCTGAAATCACTGTTGCACTATATGCTAACTTCGATGTAAATTAAAAAAATAAATTAAAAAAATAAAAAAAAAAAAAGAGAAGACTCACTTGCACTGTGGTGGTCCAGCTGGGCAGATGGTAGTTTGGGGTTGCTGCCCATGGAAAAGAGCCAGTTCACCAAATGAAGCTAGCAGAGACCTACAGAGCAAGATCTCTCTGTGTCTGTCTCTCTCTCTCTGTCCGTCTCTCTCCCTCTCTCTCAGACTGAGCCTCAACAACATCAGATATGCTGAATTTCCAGATTTTTTAAATCAAATTTCCATTTTTTCTCAAACTGGTTGGGTTTGGGCTTCTATCAGTCTGAACTCAAAGCAACTTTGACAAGTTGCCATACCTTAGGGGCTTAACAGGACTAGAAGAAAAAATGCGAATTAGGATCGAATCATGACGGTAACAAGACATTCAGACTTTACTCCGAAGGCAGGGGGAGGCAGTGAACAATTTTGAGAAGCACAGTGACACAGTTCTATTTGTTTTTTGATTTTTTTTAAGTTTTATTTATTTTGAGAGAGCGCAAGTGGGGGTGGGGGGACACACACACACACACAGAGAGAGAGAGAGAGAGAGAGAGAGAGAGAGAGAATCCCAAGCAGGCTCCATGCTGCCAGCACTGAGCCAGATGCAGGGCTCGAACTCACGAACTGGGAGATCAGGACCTGAGCCAAAATGAAGAGTTGCTCAACTGACTGAGCCAACCAGGCACCTCCACGGTTCTATTGTTTTAAAAAGACATCTCCAGCAGGGGGATGAGTCAGGGTATCTTTCATTCATTCATTCGTTCACACAAATATTGGGGGAGCTTCCACTTAGCGAGATGGGGTGGAGAGAGAAGGATGCGTATTTCGAAACTGATAATTTCTGATTCGTGCCAGGACGCAGTTTTCCGGTTTAGTAACTGAGATTAATTAGCAAGGAATGTGGAATTTTTCTATGTTAAATGATGGAGTAAACACTTCAAAGCAGCGTCTCTCACGCCACAAAAGCTCGCAGGTGATGGGACATGTGCCACAATTAGCAAGCACATCAAACGATAAAGAAAACGAAGAACAGTCACGAGAGGGGGGGCTGGCCCACTGCATTTCTCCATGTCTAACTCTGGCAGGTTGCAGCACCTCTGCTCTGCATGATTTCTTCTTCGGAGCCTTGAACCGGAAGTCATTCTGTGTTGGCCTAAAAGCCTCAACCTCTGACAACTCTTATAGTTTCTAAAAGAGGCAATGCCAGGTACAGAACCCGAGCCAAGGCCATGGGGCTGGCTCCGAGGCTGGAGTCCGTGTTTAATGTGCAAAGTCTGCCCAGAGCCCACAGGAGACACGTCACCGAGGCCCTGGACCCGGAGCCGGCACACGAGTGGCAGGACCTGCTTCCAGCCTTGGCTAACTCCGTGGTCATGGCAAGTCACAGCCTCTCCCTCAACCTCCATTCTATCTGCAAAATGAGCGGAATCATAACATTTAGCCCAAGCTGAAGGATTGTTGCATGAATTAGATGAAATAATATAAGATTCTCTAAAGTTAAAATTCAAGCTATGAAAACATTTATGTAAAGCATGTATTTATATAAAAGGTGTATAATTGTTTTTAATTCAATTAGAATTAACAGCAAGTGTTATATTAGTTTCAGGTGTACGATATAACGATTCAGTAATTCTATACAGTTCTCAGGGCTCATCATAAGAGTAATCTTAATTTCCCTTCACCTACGTCATGCCTTCCCCCACCCACCTCCACTCGGGCAACCACCAGGTTGTTCTCTGTATTTAAGAGTATGGTTTTTTGTTTGTCTCCTTTTTTTTTCTTTTTTGTTTCCTAAATTACACAGATGAATGAAATCATATAGTATTTGTCTTTCTCTGACTTATTTCACTTAGCATAATACACCCTAGGTCCATCCCTGTTGTAGTAAAAGCCAAGATTTCATTCTTTTTTATGGCTAATACTCTATTATACACACACACACACACACACACACACACACACACACTGTATATATATACAATGTAATATACATTATGTATATATATGCATTATATATTATATGTATACACATTACACACACACACATCTTCTTTATCCATTCATCAGTCAATGGACACTTGGGTTGTTGCAGTAAACATAGGGGTGCCTATTTCTTTTTCAATTAGTGTTTTAGTTTTCTTTGGGTAAGCTCAGTAGAGAAGTTACTGGATCATATGGGAGTTCTATTTTTAATTTGTTGAGGAACTTCCACGCTATTCTCCATAGTTGCGGCACCAATTTACATTCCCATCAACGGTGCACTAGGGTTCCGTTTTCTCCACATCCTTGCTAATACTTGTCCTTTCTTGTGTTTTAGAGTTTAGCCATTCTGCCAGGTGTGAAGCGGCATCTCATTGTGGTTTTAATTTGCACTTCCCCGATGATTAGTGATGTTGAGCATCTTTTCATGTGTCTGTTGGCCATCTATGTGTCTTCTTTGAAAAAATGTCTATCCAGGTCTTTTGCCCATTTTTAAGTTGGATTATTTATTTTATCTGGTGTTGAGCTGTAGAAGTTCTTTGTATAGTTCAGACATTAACCCCTTATTGGATATATCATTTGCAAATATCTTCTCCCATTCAGTAGATTGCCTTTTTGTTTTGTTCATGGTGCCCTTGACTGTGCAAAAGCTTTTTATTTTGGTGTCGTACCAGTAGTTTAATTCTACTTTTGTTTCCCTTGCTTCAGAAGATACACCTAGAAAAATGTTTCTATAGCCGATGTCAAAGAAATTCCTGCCTATGGCTTCGGGTCTCAAATTTAGGTCGCTAACCCATTTTGAGTTTATTTTTGTGAATGAGGTAAGAAAGTGGTCCAGTTTCATTCTTTTGCATGTAGCTGTCCAGTCTTCCCAACACTAGTTGTTAAAGAAACTGTCTTTTCCTCACTGCATATTCTTGCCTCCTTTGTCATAGATTAATTGACCATATAATTGCTTGTTCCTAGGCTCTCTATCCTGTTCCATGGATCTATTTTTGTGCCAGTGCCATACTGTTTTGATTGCTACAGCTTTGTAGTATATCTTGAAATAGAGGACTGTGGCATCTCCAGCTTTGTTATTATTTCTTAAGACTGCCTTGATTATTTGGAGTCATACAAACTTTGGGTCTATACAAACTTTGGGTCTATACAAACTTTGGGTCTGTACAAACTTGATTATTTGTTCTAGTTCTGTGAAAAATGCTGTTGGTATTTTGATAGGGATCACATTAAATTTGTAGATGGCTTTGGGTAGTATGAACATTTTAATATTAATTGGTGCCTCCGATCCATGAGCATGGAATATCTTTCCATTTATTTGTGTCATCTTCAATTTCCTTCATCAATGTTGGACAGTTTTCAGAGTACAGGTTAAGTTTATTCCCAGATATTTTATTTTGTTTGGTGCAACTGTAAATGCGATTGTTTTCTTAATTTCCCTTTCTGCTACTCTTATTACTGTACAGAAATGCAATGCATTTCTGTATATTAATTTTGTATCTTGCAACATTTCTGGGTTCATTTATCAGTTTGAGTGGGTTTTTTTGGTGGGAAAATGTGTACAATATTATTCAGGGATTCTAGGGTCATGTGTCACACATTCTTGGTAGTCAAGCACTGTGTTAGGCCTCGGGGCTACACTGATAATGGGAACATGGCTCCAAGCTTGTGGGGACAGAAACCAAGGGGGAGAAAGACATCAACCAACAATAAGGATGGACATGTGATAGTGGAAGACTGTACAAGGTATTCTGGCAGCAGAGAGGGCAAAACATGGAGCTTCAAAGCCATGTGCTTCCCTCCAAAATCACAGCCATTGTGAAAAGGATAACACTTGAGCTGGAAGTGACATCATAACAACAATGTTCTAGGGATAACTGGAGAGTGGGAGTTGGGGAGAAGCCAGGATACCACTCTGGGCAGAGCTGCCTCTCTCTGTGTTTTCATCCCAGCCTGTGGCATATAGTCCCTGCCTCAATGGTACTGCTGAGCTCCAGCTCTCACCGAGCAGGTCCTCTGAGGGCCCAGCTACTGCAGAGATCTGGATCCAGGGCTCCATGACAGCACCTTCCCCGTCCCTCTGTCCCTGTGTCCCTCCAGCTTCAGGGTATGTAGCAACTTCCTGCTGCTGCTAATTTCCATGTTGCCTCATCATCCATTTGCCCCTCAATATAGAAGAAATACATCCATGTCACCAATTCCCTGAATTAAGTTCCTTCTGTTTGAGATACTCAGGTGGTCTCTATTTTCTGCCTGCATCCTGACCTATATATACATATATATGTATGTATGTATCAATTAGGCCAAGTGAACAATGATAACAGACGGAGGCAGAGAGGTGAACCAGGATTTTGAACCTCAGTGAACATGGAAGAGAGATTTGGGTGGGGGGTTCCCACAATGACAGTACCTGCTAATGTGCAAACAGCTCATGAGCAGATAGGGGCTTAAATGTATCCATTCGACTTCTGGGGCTTCACTGACCGTGTATGATTTGTTTGCGCCTTCGTATCTGCGATACCCATTTGAAGTCAAGGAACCCACGTAAAATTCCTGCTTTCAGCTCTGAAAGTTGCTCCCTGCGATATACAATTTTTATTGCTTTTTCGAAAAAATAGTTCACAGGGCTCCATATATCTTGATGGTGATGAAATCTGTCACGTTAAAAGGAAGTCTGTTTACCACCGCAGAGGAAAAAAAAAAAATCCGGTTCCTGCCTCAAACCACTGAGAATTTGCAAGTTCCTTCCACGGTGGTAGAAGGAAGCAATCTCATTAGTGTGAGTACCAGAGGTTAATTCTAATGGTTAGTATCCTGCAAACTGACACACTGATTTCAAGTTTTCCTTTCACAGAAGTATCACACGACTTTAACACTCGTGGCCATATCCCCGGCTGCCCTGACCTAAGCTTCTCTCTCTTAGAATGTCTGCTGCATGTGGCTGTTACACGCATCTTTCCTGAGTGTGCTATTCCTCTCCCCAGGGTCTACAGAAGAAAGCCTGAATCCTTTAGCCCAGCAGTGAGGCTCCTCATCAGAAAACTCCAGCCCAGACAGTTTCTCAAAAAATTAAAAACAGAGTCACCCCACAATCCAGTAATTCCACTCCTGGGCATCATCTCTCAAAACTGCTCGGAGCAGCATTGTTAGCGATAGGCAAAAGATGGAAGCAAACCAAATGTCCGCAGACAGATGAATGGATAAACAAAATGTGGTCTACCCATGTAATGGGATATTATTCAGCCTTAGAAAAAAGAAAGGAAACTCCTGGGGCACCTGGGTGGCTCCGTCCATTGGTTAAGCATCTAACTCTTGATTTCGGCTCAGGTCACGATCTCACGGTTGTGGGATCGAGCCCTGCACTGGGCGCTGTGCTGAGTGTGGAACCTGCTTGGGATTCTCTCTCTCTCCTTCTCTCTCTGTCCCTCCCCTTTCGTGCCCTCTCTCTCAGAAAAATAAAATAATATAAACATTAAAAAAAAAGAAAAAAAGGAAATTCCTACAACATGGATGAAAACGCAGGGCATTACGCTAAGTGAAGTAAGCCACTCAAAAAAGGACAAATCCTGTATGATTCCACTTCCATGAGATACCAACCAGAGCAGTCAACTTCGTAGAGAGAGAAAGTAGAATGGGGGTGCTGGGGGCTGGCAGGGGGAAGGGGCGGGGAATGGGGAGTTGTTATTTAATGGATATCTCTGGATTCTCAGTTTGGGAAGATAAAAAGTTCTGGAGATTGGTTGTAGAACAGTGTGAATGTACTTAACATTACTGAACTGTATAGCTAAAAATGGCTAAAATGGTAAACTTTACATGCTGAGTATTTTACAACTGAAAGAAAAACCATGAAAAGGACTCCAGTTCAGCCTTCCGGCTTCACCCTCTATTGGCTCTAAAGCTATCTGGTTGACACCCACCCAAAGTACCCGGAGCCTCCAAGCACATTTGATCCCGCTCTGCCTGCGTTGGTTACGCCCTCCCATACGCAACAGCTGCAATTATCAGAAGACAGCCGGCCCCTCACAGCAGAGCACACCCCCTCCTACTGCGCAAAGGGTTGTCTGATCTCAGCCGACACCTCCTCCCTAGGGTGGGCCCACAGTGACACTGTCCCTGACTTAGAGCTTCTTCTTGCAAAGCATGCGGAGCTCGCTGCCTTGTTTTGTTGTAATTTGTGAGCCTGTCGGATCTTCCCCGCACTAGGTGTGGAGTACTTTGAGGACTGGCGTGGTTCTGCCCCAATTCTGTCACCCCAGAATGAGGCATTGGATCTGGCATCTCGAAGCAGGGCTTGCCAAATGGACCACAAGTGTTCTTTTGAGTCTCTCTTTCCAGGTAACTGAACTGTGGTTGGTGTGGCCAACAGGGGTATTAGGGCAGATCATCTGAGCCTCCATCGACTTGTTTCTCTGATGTCCAACAAGAGCCTTGCCTTCTCCTTGTCTATAGGAGGGAAGGCTGCCCCCCCGCCAGTCCAGCTCCCACATAGCAACCAGAATGATCCTGTACAGAGCAGCAAGCACCCACCTCCACTGAACATATAGATCAAGTCATGCCGCTGCTATGTTGAAAGCCCAGCAATAGCTCTCCACTCTCTCAGGATAAAAGCTGAAGCTGCTAAATCCCATTACCCTCTGTTTCACCTCTCTCCCTGGCCTCCCCTCCACCACTCTCCCTGTCCTCATACTGCTCCGGTCATGCCGATCTCCTCGCTGTTCCTGAGACACACCCAGCACGCTGTCATCTCGGGGCCTCCATGCCGCTGCCTTCGAAAGGGTACCTCAAGATTGCCACACCTCACCCCTCACTTCCTCCAGCTCCCTGCTCACACGCCCCTGTATCAGAGATGTCTTCCTCTGACCACTCTCCTAAAGCCGAAGCAAGCCAGACCCCCACCCGTGGTTCACTCTGTGTTGCCACAGAATTTGACAGCACTTGTCATCCTCTGACATGTTACATATGTATTTGTTTATTCATTTTCTGCATCACTCCATTAGAACACATGCACAAAGAAGGCAGAAACTTGATCAGGTCAAATGCACTGCTAGTGCTGCATCCATAGCCTGACATGATGTAGGTACTTGGTAAGTCACTACTGAGTGGATGGATGGATGGAAGGATGGATACATGGATGAACTGATGGATGATGGATGGATGATAGATGGATGGATGGATGGATGGACTGATGGATGGAAGGAAGAAAGGTAGGAAGGAAGGAAGGGTGGATGGGTAGATGGAAGGAAGGATGGATGGATGGATGGATGGATGGATGGATGGACTGATGGACGGATGGACTGATGGATGGATGGATGGAAGGAAGGAAGGTAGGAAGGAAGGAAGGTGGATGGAAGGAAGGATGGATGGATGGATGGACTGATGGATGGGTGGAAGGAAGGATGGACGGATGGATGGACTGATGGATGGATGGATGGATGGACTGATGGATGGATGGAAGGAAGGAAGGTAGGAAGGAAGGAAGGTGGATGGAAGGATGGATGGATGGATGGACTGATGGATGGGTGGAAGGAAGGATGGATGGATGGATGGATGGATGGACTGATGGATGGATGGAAGGAAGGAAGGAAGGAAGGAAGGAAGGAAGGAAGGAAGGACTGATGGATGGACGGACTCATGGATGGATGGATGGACTGATGGATGGATGGATGAATGAATACCTGTGGTGACTGCATAGTTGTCAGGTTTAGCACAAAGGAGTAATGCCACACCAACCTGTAAATATGGAAAATCTGCACCATCTTCCTTTCTTCTTTCCTTATCTCAATCCCCACATAACATTAAGGAATGATTTCAACAACCCTTGTGGTAACTGTCACAAGATAGAGCCCACATTTAATAATCTTGCACTCAAGGTCCTGCACAAAGAGACTTGAAGTAAACCAACCTGTTTTCTGTGTTAAGTCCTCCTGGAAACATGCTCTCCGCCATCTGTCCCTATTGTTAAAATGCTGTTCAGACTTCAAAGCCCATTTCCTCCCCAAACCCGAGCAAGGCATAAAGCATACGTGATCTCCCACTTCTCAGAACTATTGCGTTGTGTCCCCACCTATCTCTCTTATGATTCATATCTTTCCCACCCCTGTCTTTTCCTCATGTGTAAAAGGGGAGAGGGACTACACTGAATTGTAATAAGATCCATGCACTGGCAACTGTGTGTACATATGTGTGTATATGTGTGCTTGTACATATACATATATACATACGTACACATATCCTGGCACATGGTGGTGAGGTCCCAAACATGCTAACTATTCTTACTAATAACAATGTGCTCCTCCCATAGGACTGAGGCTTCTTGAGAGTTTTGTTTCTGTCCTTAATGCCCAGGCTCTGACCTTTCTCTGGTACTGTTTTTTGACTGACTGAATGAAGGATACCAGTTAGGGAAGGGATTCAGAGCTGAGGGGAACAGCATGGGAACAAGGCTTCAGAAATCTTCGTGTTTTTGCTGCGTGCTGACATTTCCAACGATGCTGACCCGATTTCCTGACACTGCATTCATTGAATTGGTTTTGAACTTCTTCTGTAAAACAGCCTCTAATTTATTGAATCCATTTGGAGGCTTGCTTTCTGCTTTCATATTCTGCTCCCAGATTTCATTCCAGTTTCTCTGACATTAAGTTGAGACCCAGGTCCTTATTTCAAAAATTTATTATCGAACATAAACACTCTCTGCCCAACTGCAGGAGCAATTTACACCCAGCAGATGGAAGAGCCCCTTTAAGGGATAAATTAGATTCTCTTGTACATCACTTTTATATCATCACGGAGCCATAAATTCTCACAATGCTGGCCTGTAACAGAAGGGAAACCAAGCTCCGTGCCCGGAAATAACCAGGTTACTCCTGAAATTGAATTGGAATTTCCATCCCAAGTGACTCTTCTGCATGCCTTCCAGTTTTTTCCATCGGAAGATTTCTTTCCAGTTGCTAAGACCCCAGTACCACAGTAATGAAGAGGCACGGCTGATGTGGGCCCTCTTGGACCTGAGGAGGATGGCAGGTTGTTCTTGGCACAGTGACGGCAGGGAAGGGTTGGGAGGACATTTAGACCAACAAAAACAGGTCCTATCGGTTTTATCGTAGGCTTATTGGTCATTATTGTTTTACTATGGATCTCACCGAAGGCTTGGAGTGTGCCAGACAGGCACTATGTCAGGAGTTCTAAATGGCTCGTTCATTCCATTTCCATGTAAGCCAATTTTGTAGGTGACAAAACTGAGGCGTGATGAGATGAATTTTTCTGAGCTCTTACAGCTGGCATGCGTGGTGGCGTCAGGACTCCAAACTGGGCAGTCCAATCCAACGCGCATGGGTGACAGACATGACACGGGACAGAGCTGAGTCCAAGCACAAAGTGCCAAAATTTAGGGTGATGTTAAAGTGATTTCTATAACTCTGAATTTTTATCAAATGTATTTTCTTTCCTTCCAAGATACTGCCTCTCCTCAATCATGTAGTTTTCAGCAAAGAACTGGAAATATATGTATATGAAACATAATTTTAATCAGCATTAAAAATACACTAATTTCTATAGGAAAAAGGGACACTGCATTTGAATTCACAGATTGACGTATGCATAAATAAAACATTGCCGCTATAAAAATACAACTAACAAAAAATAAAGCTCCGGTTTGAGAAGCACCTTCCCTTTAGGGAGAAAGTTATTTACATCTTGATTTTCTTCATTAAAAGGGTAACCAGCTCTATTCCTAGGTATTTTACGATTCTTGGTGCAATTGTGAATGGGATCGGTTTTTTTATTCGTCTTTCTGTTGCTTCATTATTAGTGTATTAAGAATGCAACTGATTTCTGTACATTAATTTTGTACCCTGCGACTTGGTGAATTCATGTATCAGTTCTAGCAGACTTTTGGTGGAGTCTGTGGGGTTTACCTAACCAAAGATGTAAAAGATCTGTATGCTGAAAGCTATAGAAAGCTTATGAAGGAAACTGAAGAAGATACAAATAAATGGAAAAACATTCCGTGCTCATGGAAGAATAAATATTGTTAAAATGTCAATACTACCCAAAGCTATCTACACATTCCATGCAATCCCAATCAAAACTGCACCGGCATTCTTCTCGAAGCTAGAACAAGCAATCCTAAAATTTGTATGGAACCACAAAAGACTCCGAATAGCCAAAGTAATATTGAAGAAGAAAACCAAAGCGGGAGGCATCACAATTCCAGACTTTAGTCTCTGCTACAAAGCTGTAATCATCAAGACAGCATGGTATTGGCACGAAAACAGACACAGAGACCAATGGAATAGAACAGAAACCCCAGAATTAGACCCACAAAAGTATGGCCAACTAATCTTTGACAAAGCAAGAAAGAACATCCAATGGAAAAAAGTCTCTTTAACGAATGGTGCTGGGAGAACTGGACAGCAACATGCAGAAGAATGAAACTAGACCACTTTCTTACACCATTCACAAAAATAAACTCAAAATGGATAAAGGACCTGAATATGAGACAGGAAACCATCAAAACCCTAGAGGAGAAAGCAGGAAAAAAATCTCTCTGACCTCAGCCGCAGCAATTTCTTACTGGACACATCTCCAAAGGCAAGGGAATTAAAAGCAAAAATGAACTACTGGGACCTCATGAAGAGAAAAAGCTTCTGCACTGCAAAGGAAACAATCAACAAAACTGAAAGGCAACCAATGGAATGGGAAAAGATATTTGCAAATGACATATCAGGCAAAGGGCTAGCATCCAAAAACCACACCCGAAAAACAAATAACCCAGTGAAGAAATGGGCAGAAAACATGAATAGACACTTTTCTAAAGACATCCAGATGGCCAACAGGCACATGAAAAGATGCTCAATGTCACTCCTCATCAGGGAAATACAAATCAAAACCACACTCAGATATCAACTCACGCCAGTCAGAGTGGCTAAAATGAACAAATCAGGAGACCACAGATGCTGGCGAGGATGTACAGAAACGGGAACCCTCTTGCACTGTTGGTGGCAACGCAAACTGGTGCAGCCACTCTGGGAAACAGTGTGGAGGTTCCTCAAACTATTAAAAATAGGTCTACCCTATGACCCAGTAATAGCACTGCTAGGAATTTACCCAAGGGATACAGGAGTGCTGATGTATAGGGGCACTTGTACCCCAATGTTTATAGCAGCACTTTCAACAATAGCCAAATTATGGAAAGAGCCTAAATGTCTATCAACTAATGAATGGATAAAGAAATGGTGGTTTATATACACAATGGAATACTATGTGGCAATGAGAAAGAATGAAATATGGCCTTTTGTAGCAATGTGGATGGAACTAGAGAATGTGATGCTAAGTGAAATAAGCCATACAGAGAAAGACAGATACCATATGTTTTCACTCTTATGTGGATCCTGAGAAACTTAACAGAAGACTATGGGGGAGGGGAAAGGGGGAAAGTTAGAGAGGGAGGGAGGGACGCAAACCGTAAGAGACTCCTAAATACTGAGAACTGAGGATTGGTGGGGGGGTGGGGAAGAGGGGAAAGTGGTTGATGGGCATTGAGGAAGGCGCTTGTTGGGATGAGCACTGGGTGTTGTATGGAAACCAATCTGACAATAAATTTCATATTAAAAAAAAAAAGATTCCAGATACAAATAAAAAAAAGAGAAGGGTAACTAGCTCATTGCAGAAAATTTCAAAATGGAGAAAAGAAGGAAAGGGATTTGATGAAATCTCCATTCAATGCCAGCACAAGGGGAAACCTTCTTCGAATCTTTTTCTGTTTGATAACAGTGTTACACAATTTCATAAACTATAAATTTTCTCTAAAGATCATAACAATAACTGCTTTTAATATTGCTTCATTTTCTTTTCTTTTTTTTAAAGTATATTTCATGCCCAGTGTGGAGCCCAACACGGGGCTCAAACTCACGACCCTGAGATCAAAGCCTGAGCTGAGATCAGGAGTCGGACACTTACCGACTAAGCCACCCAGGCTCCCCAGTACTGCAGGGTTTTCACAGTTCGTGTTATACATACGGGTGCACAACCGTCTCAAGTCTTCAAAGGGGAGGTATACCGTTTATGAAGCCAATTTCTTTCCTTTGGGTTATTTTAGAATGATCAATTATCATAAGTAGTGCTGTGTTAAATATCCTCACACCTCGTATGCAGGCCAGACTGGAGCCATACCATACATTCCAAGAAGTGAAATCAGTGGGTTGAAGTGTATGAATATTCACAAAGTGCTTGAAACTTATTCTCAAATATATTTCCAAAAGGGTTGTTACAGTTTTTGCCACCAGCAAATATAGATTCAGACTTCCCAGAGAACGTTTTTCTAGAATGCTTTGTCTTGGGAAATACCCAAAAGCAAAGCCCAACCTAGGTACCATCATCCCCCCAAAAGTCTGGATGATCCTCAGGGACAAATTTTATCCTGGCTCCTCTGTGTTCTGAATCGCTTTCCACATGGCTCTTACCGAGCACTTCCCACACTGGCTGAGATGGTCATTATTTACATCTGTCACCTAATCCAGCTGTGAGCCAGGGGGGAGGCGCACAGTAGGTGCTCAGTGCATAATTAAGAAGCATTTGGGTTCTGAAGAAAGGGACCACATACT